>NC_048894.1:151280938-151293514 GCF_011077185.1 Oxyura jamaicensis | reverse complement strand
TTGTTGTGGTTTAACCTGGCTGGCAGCTAAACACCACACAGCCATTCGCTCACCCTCCCCCCTCCCTCTCTGGGATGGGGGAGAGAAACGGGCAAGTGAAGCCTGTGAGTTGAGATAAAGACAGTTTATTAAGATAGAAAATAATAATGATAATAATAATAATATGTACAAACAAGTGATGCACAATGCAATTGCTCACCACCCGCTGACCGATGCCCAGCCCAACCCCAAGCAGCCGGCCCCCCCCACCCCGGCTAGCCACCCCTATATATTGTTTAGCATGACGTCAGATGGTATGGAATACCCCTTTGGCCAGTTTGGGTCAGCTGTCCTGGGTTTGTCCCCTCCCAGCTTTTGCTGCACCCCCAGCCTGCCCGCTGGCAGGACAGAGCGAGGAGCTGAAAAGTCCTTGGCATAGTGTAAGCATTGCTCTGCAGCAATTAAAACATCAGCATGTTATCAGCACTCTTCTCATCCTAATCCAAAACATAGCACCCTACCAGCTACTAGGAGGAAAAATAACTGTCCTAACTGAAACCAGGACACTCCTTATCTCCTTATATACATTACAATATGTGAAACCATCCCCATCCAAGATCTCACAGTCATTTCCAGATACTGGACAGTAATGCATCTCTTTTGCTTCAATACTTAACCAGCTTGATTTACTTCTTCCCAGATCCTGTACATACCCACAATCATCATATACAAAACCCAATGCCATGTTCCCTTCACACCCCCATTTTTTCTCTCTTTTAATTCCACAATGCTAGGTGGTGGACATATCGTCATCTCTATGACAATTTTTAGTACACTTCTTTTGTTTTCCCACTTAATTAGGTTCCCCTAGAGTCAGGTATAGAGGGAAAAGGAGAAGACAGGGAAAAAGTAAGAAAGAAGCAGTGAAAGAATAACTAAATCAATATTTGCTACTGCTGGGGAGATCTAAAGTAAATCGATGTTATATTCCACTGATTTTAAGTTTTGAAAAATAGGTTTTCATCATGAAAATACTAAAAGAATCTAAGTTACTAAGAAATACAATACAACAGAGTGGCATGCTGATTTCCTCATTGCTTATCTGTAGACTCAAGAAACTTCCCTGTCTCTTGCTGCATCTGTTATTAGGTCATTTTCTCCCTTTGTTTTTGCAAATACATCTATAGTTAAAATGCCTTTTGAAGAACTGTCACATTAGATTATATCACTTCTAATTACTAACTATCAATTGTCAAAATAAATGAGCATTAGAAATGTGATGTTTGTTTTTGTTTGTTTTGTTTATTTTTATACTCATTAGTTTGAGAAAATAAGTAATTGGAACAATTTGGAATATCTCCGAGGGCTTAATGTACCTTATTTATTAAAGTTATTCTGGCCCTCAGGGGGCTAGCAAAAAATCTATACATCATTGCAGGTACATATAGGCCCTGTTTTCAGATTTAAGTGATGCATACTACTTTCTTAGATATTTCACTGGGGTCAGAAGTGATTTTCATCTTACTGAAGTAATTTGAAGCTTAGTATATCTTTAGCTAAAAACTCTAGTTTTCATAAATGAAATATTCTTATAATCCTGTCCCATTGCGTGATTCAATTTGCTAGGGCTGAATTTCAACATATTAATTAATGCCAAGGAAGGCAAGACATTAGTCTAGCAGGATTTTCTTCCAACTGCCACTAAAAGTTACAGCTGATATTTGATTCTGTTTCTCTGACTTATCCGCAATTCGGTGGCCACTGTCCAAACCTTAACAGACAAAGGACCACACTATAAAACAATGACTACAAATAGTTGCAGACAAATTAGAAGAAATAGTTTGGTAATACTTTTGGATTCATTCCTCCAGTAATTTATAGTGCAGATGTTTTAGAACTCTAGGAAAACTCGAGATGAACTAGAATGAGCAGCTGTAATTCACATACAATGTTAATGCCAAGTAAGATGGCGATAAGACAGTAGTTATTTCCTAATTATAATTGACAATAACAATCATATTAGATTGCAAGTGGTATATAAACATTATGAGTTAAAAGATTGTAAACAGAAAGTGGATCATTTACTTCAGTCAAGTAAGAATTGTTTTGAAGCTGATCTCATTATACTTAAGTGTGATAGATATACCCAACCTCTGCTTCACTGGTAGTCTACAATATCAGTTATGTTTAGTTTAAGATATATATGCTACTTAGTGTTACCTGGGGGAAAAGAGACCTAAACATCTTTCAGTCCAAATTTCTATAAAATCTGAATCTTGGTACACCAAGATCCAGATGCTCAAAAAACTTGATGCTTCAGTGCCTCCACTTCACCTGGGCATTGCACACATGCCACATGAAGAAAAGCAAGCAGCCAGGTTTTATTGAGATCAGTGTGTTAAAGCTGACTGTTGCACTGAGACCAAATTGCTAGACAAAAACTTTGGGTGCCAAAAGGAAGTGCGCAGGCTTAGAGGCCTGATATGAGACCAGAAGAAATCAGCAGCTATCCTGCAAAGACTTTGTAGGTCCTAAAGTTACCTTAGGATTTGTGATATACCAATTCAGAATGAGTTTCTGGAAGTACTGTCATATGTATGAGGCATAAAGTAAATCAAATGTCATAAAATAAAAGGTCAATAGTTCTTGCTAAAATGTCCAGGGGTTTCTCTGAGATCCTAGCCCTCACATGCACAGCGTTACTCTGTTCCTGTCTAGTGACCACATGTACAATATGAATCAATATACCAGCTGAGGATCCTATTGCAGTCCCACAGAAATCTTTACACCTCTTCTTCAGCCCACTCCATGAGGTGAGTTAATGGCTATTCTCTGTTCAGAAGATGATGGTAGTTTGGGCTATGCTCCTCTAGAAATGTATTAATTCCAGAACATCACTCTCACTCTGTCATTTCCTTGTTTCTATATCAGAAAAAAATTTAGGCCCCTGAAGGCCCCACACAGGAGCCAAACCGCTTCTTCCTTTGTGAGAAAGGAACATACTACCAGTTGAATGTCTAGCTTTACCTATTTTTTATCCAATAGTTCTCCACCATGTTTCCTAGGTCAGCAGAGACTGTCCTTGTTTCCCTTCCACAGAAACAATCTTGTCTTCAGTCAGGGAAGTCAATTAACCACTTGAGGAGGTATCTGTTTTGACATTACACCAGCACAATCCCATCACAAAGGGACACAGAATGGCTTCAACCACCCTAATCAACGCTCAAGTAGAAACAAGCTGTCTGCCAGGAATTAGCAGATTTTAACAGGAAGGTGTGACAAATGGGCAGCAGAAGGCAAAAGACTGACCCAAAGTAGACTACAAAATAACACTCCAAACAGAAGAGAATTAGTAGCAGAGCAATAGACAGAGAGGTCTGCTTGGGTGCAAGCTGCTCCTTATCTAGCTTGATGATACAGTCTGGGTAATGAGTTATTTACTGTTTGTTGGATCCAAAAAGGAATTGCATGACAGATTGTATTGCAGATGTCATTGTTTAAGAGACTTTATTATTATTATTATTATTGTTATAAGCTTTGCTTTGCTTTTGTGGAAGAAAAATGAAGCGACAAACAGCATTTACTGATGGCAGTTACCAGAGTTATTCCTGGAAGCAGAAAGTGTTATGAAGCTATGAGTTGGGTAACAGAACTGGGTGTATTTTTAATGCAGTATTGTTTCGTTTCATGTAGTAATAGACCTGCAAATGGGAATAAGAGGGCATTGTAGTCAGGAGCTTTAAAACACATTTAATTAGGAAATGCTGAAATTATATATTGTTTTAGTAAACTTTCTCAAGAAAAAGAACTATTATTATTACAAACTTTTTCCAAATGCATAAAATTCAAAGAATAAATAAAAGTCATGGGAACACCATGCATTTCTAGACATCTGATTTTGAGTGCAACTTTCTCACTTTTGAATGTACTTACAAAGACATACTTTGTTAAAAAAAAAAAAAGCATGCACAAAACTGTATGTTTTTGTGCTTCGATTAAAATTATAATTTAAAAAGAATGCAAGTTTTCAGTAATTAAGGGCTTTATTCCATTGTTACTGTGGTCAGTGATAGAAGTAGGATCAGTCACTGTGAGAAAAGAGAATTGCGGACTGGAAACTTATTTTTTGGATTAAATTATTAATGGTTGGTGATCCTGTGAAGAAGAGTAAAATGGCAGACAGAAGAAGGCAAAAGATAGAAAGACAGTGGGTGGAAATTTCATTGAGGAGCTTGAAATTAAAAGTGTGATGAAAAATTTGAAATTCTTCTTACATTTCCTCCTCCCTGCTTCACTTCCTTCTAGCCTTTCTTTCTCTGTCCTGCAATATAGGAATGTAAGAGGACAAGGAGAGTGAAAGGATGAAGGAATGCATAGTGAACAGAGAAATAAGTTCTTCTATAGCTAGTGACCACAGCATCTGGAGAAAGTCTCTGATATAAATGCTTAGTTATTAAAATGGTCCTCCTGCCCAGTCCTTTCTGTGCTCTTCCCAAAAAAAAGTCATTGTGAGTGTCTCAGACGTGGCTAAGTTCTGCACAGCCAGAAAGTACTCTAAGAGCTGAGCACCCTGGGTGTTACTTATCCCATGCATCTGCTGGTAGCAGGTCTCTGGAAGTTTAGGCAGGATCAGTTTGACTTTTACAACGCCCTTCCAAGTGTCTGCTCTTGGTATTCAGAGATACAACTTAATCTCTCCATCAAATGCCACTCATGAATATCAGATTAAGACTGATTTTATCATTTGCTGTTGGTTTTCCAACAGCAAGAATTGTCATGCTTTGTGGCACAAGATGATGTCCTGAAAGGAGGGAAAAGGAAATGTCCTCACAGCAGTGTGCTGGTGACAGACTGCTTCCTTCTGCTATTTGTACTGCCTGTGGATAATGTGTTAACTGTGAAGGCTGACATGATTTGCATACTGTTAAGAAAACTCCACTCAAAACAGAAGGCTGTGCCAGAGCAGGTAACTTATGAATTTGTTTTAATTCCAGGCGTGATTCGCTACCAACACTCTCACACACACACCCTCCAAATAAAGAAACAAAAAACCTGAGCTCGTTTAAAATCCTTAATGATATGTCCTCATCATGTTGCAAACAAGAATAGATATATAATTTTCACTTGGTGACCTTGCTTGTTAATGGTGTTTTAACCAAGTGATGTTGAGCTATTATCTGTATTACCAACTTGAAAGCACTATCACTGGCTAATATTTTTGACTGTGTCATATGGAAAGTCAGATTAGATCTTTCAAAAGATCAGAAGTAATCACTTCAACCATATCTCAAAGGCTGATTTTGCACTGGCTTCTTCAATTTCAGTTTGTCCTGTTATTCAATAAATTCTAGATTGTTTCTGGGAAGTTTCAGATGATCCGAGCATATTTGAAAAGCAACTTGCATGTGCTGGCTAGCAAATTGTCTTGCCAAATTCAATTCATGAATTTCAAATTCATGAAAAATGTGAAGTACTAACAAACAAAAAGAAATGCACGCACTCTAGCATGTCTCTCTCACTCCCCTGCTCAGAACAGGGCCAAACAATGAGCTAACACTTTGAACAATTGGACTGTTTTATTTTATACTGACAACATATTTTTCAGTATTTTTGAAAATGCACATGGTGCTTTCATAACGTAAAACAAAGCACTTCTTCATGTACATTATAAATTTTTCCTCAGGGAAAAATGTGTCTGTGATTAAATCATTCTAAGAATTAGCTAAATAAATGATATGTCATGGTTTCATATTTAAAATAGCTTGTTTTTAAGTCACAGTTGCTCTTTGGGTCAAACAAGAGCACAACATAGAAAACTACCTAATAAAGCCTGACTATCAGGATTTATAGATTTCCTGTAAAGATCTCTAATTAAATTAAACTTGAGATTTAATCACAGTAAAAAGTAACATGTTTTAAAATTCACATTCTTTTGAGGAAATGTCTTCAAGTTTCCAAAGAAAAACATTGACAACAAAGATAAAACAATTACTGCATGAATGTTGAATTATTACAGCTTTCCCTGCAATATAACTGGCTAATCACATGTTGTACAAATTTTAAACAATATATAAACCATCATGTCGTTAGGTTAAGGAAGGGTCATCCTAGGTTCATAACAACTTAAATGACACATATTTACACATATTTTAGCCAAACAGAATGTGCTTGAATGTAATGACATGGTTGGGCTCTACTCTTTCTTCATTTTGTAGCCTCAACAGAAATCTTTCATCAATTCAGAAATGTCTCTTCTTCAATAACCATTGATTCTTGCATGCCCAACAAACCTAAAACTGTCTTACACTGAAGTGTTTAGTTAATTGAAGTCTGTGCAGAGACGGGTTGAATCACTGCCTCTTTGTGATGAAAGTCATCTGTCTGTTACTTGTGTGACACTAATAAATTAGCTTGCTATCTGTCTTTACCATTTCTGTCTCAGTAAAAAGCTACACCTGTATAGCTTGTCTCACCAGAGATTAACAGAGAATTTTAAACTAAAATGTACTTCAGTGATCTTGCCCACATTTCTTTCCTGTTTATTATCAAGGTTAATCTTCTGCATTGCCCCATCACTGAGCTTTTGCTTTGCATTTCCTTGGCCTTTGGAGTTTCATCCAACAGGACATTATCTATACTGAGGAGTGGCTGATATGCCCGAGGGTTGTGCTGCCATCCAGATGGACCTTGGTAGGTTGAAGAAATGGGCCAACAGGAATCTCAAGAAGTTAATCAAGGGGAAGAGCAAAGTCCCTGGGCAGGAACAACCCCAGGCACCAGGACATGCTGGGAGCCACCTAGCTGGAGAGCAACATGGCAGAAAAAGACCTGGGGTTCCTGGTGGACACCAAGTTGAACATGAGTCATCAATATGCCCTCGCCACAAAGAAGGCTGATGATATCCTGGCTGCATTAGGTAAAGTATTGCCAGCAGGTGTCTAGTGCTGGGCTCCCCAGTACAAGAGAGGCAGACATGCTGGAGTGAGTCCAGTCAAAGGCCACTAAGATGATGAAGAGACTGGAGCACCTCTCCTATGAGGAAAGGCTGAGAGATCTGGGACTGTTCAGTCTAAGAACAGAAAGTTCAAGGGGAATCTTATCAACTCAATTAGACACCTGACAGTACATGATCCCAGGTGACCCTGCTTGAGCATGGAGTGGTGGATGAGATGATCTCGAGAAGAACACTTCCAGCCTCTGTGCTTCTGCACCATCTGGTGCTAGCACTGAAAACACTTTTCTCAGTAATATCCCATCCCACAAGTGCACCATGCATCAGAGTTTTTCATCACTATGCTTTTATCTTCATTGAGGTTACAGGACACTTGAGATTGTGTTTTCGCTAATCAGTTTGTTATATATCTATTTGCTTTTCTTCTTGTAGCAATGATGTAGTAGACAGTTGACTGCAATATAATAGCCACACTGGTACAGTTAATTTTGCAGGCACCCATTATACTGCTCTTATAGCTATGATCTTTACCATTCAAAGCTCTGACTCAACCATGTTTCCAGGAAATGCAAATCTATCTGAAGTTAATTCTGTACTGGAATGTTTGCCTTGATGTCCAGCTTTTGATTACCTAGGTGAACAGTGATAAAAATATGGCCACTGCAGTCTGAAATTAAGCATAGGTTCCAATAAACAGAACGTTAGATGTAGTTCTGGAAATAATCACACAATTGAGCAACCAACTATACAGCTGAGCCAAGTACATGAGTAGAATTTTGGAGTCTAAATCAGTCTCAATAACACCAGAGAAATAATTCCTGGGAAGGGAACAATGTAAATATGAACCACAGAATATGTTATTGTGTATATGGGTGGACATTTCACAAACTTTTTACAGCCACAGATGTAATCTTGTGAAAAGTCTTAAAAATATCACATGAACCTACATCTCTTCTACTTGTCTAGATGATCTGAATGTTGGAGATAATCACAGACAGATCTGAGCCTGAAGATTGATCCCATATGCAGAAAATATTGCTGTGTTTTACAAAATTGAAATAAATGAACAAAGTAAAATCAATACCTGGAGGCAGAAGAGATGCTTCAGATTTAGTAGCATTGATTACAGAATGATTGTTTAATATCACACACAGGGGGATCATAACTGTTTTCAGGAAGAATAAAATGTTCTATGCAATATCTGAGAAACAAGACAGGAAGGCAGAAAACTATTAAAACAAATGCTAGGAATTTGCTTTTATTTGCCAAAACTTTTTACAACCAGAGCATGTAAAAGTACTGAAGATGAGGGTGAGGGTCATAAAAGCACGTTCCTCAGCATAGCATACAAATTGAAACCACTGTCATTAAGCTGGCAGTCTTGTTCTTGGGTTTAAAAGAAAGAGAGAGGTACAGTCTCTGGGTTCTGCTCATGACAAGTCTGGCTAACTTAAGCAGCTTATGTGTGCATGCATTACAAATACATCCAAAAACAAAGTTGTCCCAGATCCCCTCTAGTCAATTGGGAAAGATAGACCAAGTCATGGTGTGCAGCCTGACCATTGCTCCTACTGGAGACTTTTTTCTCCAGTGACACTCATTTAGCACAATCGCTTGCATTTGGGGATGAACTCTACTGGGGGAGTTGAAGAGGATTTATGTCACTGCTGTCTCCTATGCTCTTCTGAATGAGGCACACAGGCTTACAGCTGGCAACAGCTTTATGACCAGTTAAGAAGTTCTTGAATTGCATGGTTTAAAGCCTAGTGCAGGAAAATAAACCAACCCTGCTCTGCTTAATATACTTAGCTACAGACTACAGCATTTCCTCACACAGTTCAGGAGTTGTTCAGCTCTCTCTTCAAAGGAGTGGCAGCATCTATCATAGAAAGGATGGACACACAGATTTATCTTTCCTATATATATTATGGGACTCTAGCATCTTTTGGCTCCCCTGTTAAGTGAACCCATGGAGTAAGATGAATACAGGCCTCATCCATAGATTTCTGCATGGCACAGTTTTTTTGTTTTTTTTTTTTTTTAATTTATTTTATTTTAATATTTATTATTTTTATTTTTATTATTTTATTTTTATTTTATTTTTATTTTTTACTTTCTGGAGCCTTACTGCGCTGAGCATCATGACACCTAAATCCCTGTGTACTTCTGTCCTAGAACAAAGATCCAGCCCTTGGGTTTGTGGTCTCACAGCAGAGACCAGGGTGCTGGAAGAGACCTGAAACAATGGTGAGAATGATGTAGCCAAAATATCAATTTTAGGTCTCTAACTTATATCAGTCTTTTGTAGGTGCTTTTTCCCCCCCCTATCAACTATATAGGGAGCTTTCTCATCCCACTCTGCACTCTGAACACAGGTGACAGCAGATGAGAGGAATCATCACCTTTCCCATCTTACACCTCCCCCAGCCTCCATAATGTCTTGTAGAGAAAGAGTAATGGCTACAGAGCACGTTACACAAACAAACAGCCTAACAAAGCAATACTGAGTTGAGGATGGATAGAAGGTATTGTCTTACTTCTCATCTCTTGTACCAAGAAGGAAAAAAAAGGAATAGTTACACTTTAAAAGTATCTGCTGAAAATACTTCACCAAATCTCATTTGCTTCCAATATTTTGTTACCTCATCAAAAATAACAATCAATCTCAGATATACTATGCTATCATAATATTTCTCCTAAGTGCCATGTATATTATTGTAAAACCATCTGGGCATATCTTAGTATTTATGTTTGAGAGCCTAGCTGTGAACCTATCAGGTTTTACTGGAGTAATTTTGCAAGAAAAAATACCAATACTTAGCATTTGTGTAGCACAGCCCTATTCACTCCTATAGTGCTTTTGAGTTATTAACTCATCAATCGTCATAGTGTCTCTATGCAGCAAAGACAGGTTTCTGTCCCTATTAGACAAATTCTCTACCCTATAAGAAAATATGCACCTTTGATATCTCTAGCTAATGTATCTACACGCAAATATGTTTGGATAAATACCTAAGGTGAAATTATTTTATAAGAATAAGAATTTTCAGATTGACATCAGTAGTGTCAACGTTTCACACTCACATTCCTCATTACTCATATGAGAAAAACAAACAAATAAACAAACAAAAAAACAACATACACTTCCTATAGATTCCTGTTATCGTAAAATATATATATGCAGCTAAATGGAACAGAGTCAGGAGCTGTTCTGGGGCCTTGACTTCAAGGTGATATTGGCCACATCTATGTATCTCTCAGGTTTAGATAACATATGGACTCCATATAATACCGCTAAAATCCTCATATTGTTTTCTGATTTTTTTTTTTCCCAAGTTCAAAGTATCTGGGAAACCGTAACCATAAATATATATATGAGTGTGTGTGTGTGTGTGTGTGTATATATATACACATATAGATATCTATATATATTTTTTTCTCTCAGACTGGTGGTTTCGTAATATGAAACTAGGGTGTGTCATGTTTACATGGTGTGCTTTAGGGGGTTATGGCCTGAGTATTAGGATCAGAGGACTGTATAGTGTGGAGGTAGCCAAATCTTGTCAGTGGTTCCAATTAGGATGGGTCTGTGGAATGTAACAGTGCCAACAGGAATGCTTGTTGATGTGGAACCAAACCGTGCCAGGGATTATGTTGACAAGGAAGCAGTAGTGACAAGATCAAAGCTCAGATGAACTGTTTTATCTGCAGCCTGGGATGCAGATTTCTCCATTGCAGCTAAAACCAGAGATGGATGAAATCCAGCCCCAGGCTGAACATCCTTCAACTTTCCAATAAGAAACACATGTTCAGAACGCCTTAAAATATTTAGCCCTTTTACATATATGATTTTATTTACTATTTTTTTGAAAGCAAAAATATATAGATTAAGAGGGAAATAAAACACGTGAGGATTTTGGCATAAAGGAGAGACAGACTTTGCATCTTTGTCTCTTCATGCTTCTGGTAAAAGGTTTATGATGAATTGATAACTTGTGGACATAAAAAGGCATAAGGCTGTTAATGCAAGTAACAGTTCAGAAATATCCGAAGTATAGGAAAAGGCCTTTTTTTAATCATAATTGAGTTATATATATTTGAATTGGCAAAACTGGCTAAGAGCAGGAGAATGAAAGAGGACTCAAAGTATTTCATAAGAGCCTGTAAGACAGTAAGAGCTCACCTCTATTCTCATTTTCCTAGCAATAGTGACCCTGACAGAGATTTGTTAGGGAAAGTCTGTAGAAAGAATCACAGAATGGTTTAGTCTGGAAGGCACCTCTGGAGTCCAACCCCCCTGCTCGAGCAGGAACACCTACAGCTGGTTACCCAGACCTGTGTCAAGATGGCTTTTGAAGATCTCCAAGGATGCAGACTCCACCACCTCTCTGGGCAAGCTGTGCCAGTGCTGTCACCTGCAGAGTAAAGAATTGCTTTCTGGTGTTCAGAAGGCGTCTCCTATGTTTCTCTTTGTGCCTGTTGCCTCTTGTCCTTTCACTGGACACCGCTGAAGAGAGTCTATGTCATGGTTATAGCCATGATGGTCAAAGTGCACGGGTAAGACAAGCTTTATAGACAGATGTCATCTGTTGTATCAGACCAACTGGTATAGTTGGAAAATAAGAGACAAACTTTTTGGCAAACAAGTCCTCCCTCAGGACTGAAATAGATTTTCACAGGCAAATGCTAAGTTTGCTTGCTGTTATTTACGCTAGGAGCATTGCAGTTTTTATTCCCCGTGGATTGTCTTGGAACCTGACTGAATATAAGCACAGATTCAAAGACTGCCTTATAAGTACAAAT
Source organism: Oxyura jamaicensis (assembly GCF_011077185.1). NCBI lineage: Eukaryota > Metazoa > Chordata > Aves > Anseriformes > Anatidae > Oxyura > Oxyura jamaicensis. Next base: position 151,281,780 of record NC_048894.1, on the reverse strand, counting down.
CTTCTCTGATTGAGATTGCCACAATCTTCTCTGAGCAGAAGCGTGTAAGACTGTTGCTAATGCATATCAGAAAAATAAGGATGGAAAATTCCCAAGTGTTTGACCCTCTTTTTCAAATTCAGGATGACATGGGAACAATTTCTTATAGCAGAAAAAAACTGGAGTTTTCTTGTCCAGAGACAGTAAGAAAAATCAACAGCCTCCAAGTAATGTTCAGTTTGTGGCCATCAGGTGTGTGTATCTCTGTTTAACAAAAGCATTTTGGTATGCAACTGAAAGATATCAAATTGGTGTTATTAACTTGAATCTGTGAAATTATTCCTGCTGTTGTCTTGTAGGATGACAAAGCTTAGATTCTAGATTTTTTGGGGGGGCTGGATTAGCATTTATTTAGCACAATACTGCTGATTGCAATCAAATTATGCTGTATTATACCAGCATCACTGAAAGAAAAATCTGCCCTGGAGAATACAAGATTATCTGATCATAAAAGCCATAATTTGATTTAAAAAATCTGTGGAATGACAAAGTCATGATAATTCAGATAAATATGAGAATTGGAATTGTGTCTGTTTTAATAAAGGATTTAGGGTTTTGTTTAATAAAGGATTTAAGGGAATGTTTTAATAAAGGATTATATGGATCTTAAAGAATGTCTTTAAAAAGAATTCTTATCCCAATTTGTGTAAACCATTTTTAAACCATTTTTATTTTCTTTCTTTCTTTCTTTCTTTTTCTTTCTTTCTTTCTTTCTTTCTTTCTTTCTTTCTTTCTTTCTTTCTTTCTTTCTTTCTTTCTTTCTTTCTTTCTTTCTTTCTTTCTTTCTTTCTTTCTTTCTATCT
>NC_048894.1:151224222-151280838 GCF_011077185.1 Oxyura jamaicensis | reverse complement strand
TTTCTTTCTTTCTTTCTTTCTTTCTTTCTTTCTTTCTTTTCTTTATCAATGCAACAAAGAGTTGAATTGTTTTTCTCCTGAATTCCATGGGTTTAGTTGCCTTCATTGAGAGTTCCGCTATGAGAAGAATTTAGTTTGATAAAAAAGATAATCAGCTCTGTACTGCTGAGTGATTCCAGTAGATATTTTTAAAACGAATGATTTTTTTTTAACATATATATATATATATATTTTTTCTGTGTGTGTGTGTTTGTTTGTTTGCTTTCAGAGGGAAAATAGCTTTTCTGTTCTTACTTTTGTAGAAGGTCAGATTTTCCTCTAGAGTGAGTTGGGATAGGATTAAAAAGAATTAAAATTAGCTCAGTGGTTAATTTATAAATTTACAGGGTGTGTAAGAAGCTGAATAAGTTTTGAAGAAACCTATGAATGTTTGTAAAGTGTTTTAATTTCAATTTTACTCTATTAGTAATTCCACAGAAGGCTATACTGGTAGTTAAACTTTCTCATTAACTCAGAAAAATTAAGTTTCATAATTTAATTAAAAACGATCCTGCAAAAGTTGACAAGGTTAAAAAAATATATCAGTAGTATTAGTACTAACTAAAGAACAAAAACAACAACAGCAACTGCAACAGCAACAGTAACAGCAACAGCAACAACAAAAACACAATTCTGTTGGCTGAAATGAGGAGAAACCACTCATTTTAAGGCCCCAGAACTGTATTTTTTTTCTGTGGAAAGTAAGACATTTCACTATTTTTCTCCTTTCTCTTTAATTTTCTAGCTTATTTCTGGAATGTGTTATGTGAAATGCAGATAATTATACACAAATATTATTCCTTAGTATTTTCAGACATTGCACTATTGTCTGATAGGCTCTATTTAGAAGCATATAAAATTATTTATTCCTAATGAAAAATGTATGTGTGTTTGTAATTCCTTCATAATTAAGATCTTGTACAATGGCTTAATCAACTTTTTTTAGAAATGTACTGACTTCATAAAAGGCCATTTTCCTCTAAAACGGGTAAAAGACATTAAATCAATATTTATTCATCTCTTTATAATGTGTCCAATAAGAATTAAAGTGCTGTTTTGAAAACTCTTTCTTAACCCAAACAGATGTCAGCACCAAAAATACAGATGCCCAAGAGAGAGAGGAATATCTACAATGGTTTTAAAAAAAATCTCGCAAAAAATATAAGGCCAAGTATCTGCATAAAAAGAGATAGGAATAAAAATATACAGTACAGATTAATGTAGGAGCCTAATACTAAGACAAAGGACATGGAGACCTTCCAAAATAAGGACTGGGGGAGATGTACAGAGGCTCTGCTTTTCGTGGAGTGTAGCTTTGGTTACAAGGGTTGATTGCAAGTTTCCAGAATTTCCTGCAGAAATGTAGAAAAGGTTATTCAACCATTTCACTCATTGATTTGACTTCTTATACATCATGGGACTTTTGGAGCTGCATTCAGCTGACATCTGAGGAAGATATTTAAATAATGCTTGTGCCCATGCTTAGGAAATTGCATCTTTTAGTTAGGGGAGCTTACATTGAATTGTAAGCACTTTTCCCAGTAATTAAGGCAAAAGGTAGGATTAATTTATCCTAACATTAACCACTGATGTCTAGTCTAAGCAATGCTCTCTCCAGTCAGAGGTGAGAGAAAGTTTCCCAGAGAATATAAGTCATTTATCTTTAATTAGGTACCTAAAACCGGTGGACAGGAATAAGCCAACCTCTGAAAGTGCCTATCAGTCACCAGTGATCCAAATGACAGCCTTTAATAGCATGCTTAATTTTAAATGTCTCAGGCTACTGGGACTTTTTTTTTTTTTTTTTTTTTTTTTTTCACCACAAAACTGTCATCCTCTCAACACAGTGTTCAGGACCTCAGTCAGTGTGAAAGCATCTTTTGTGGCCTTTAAGCCACTTTTTTTTTTTTTTTTTTTTTTTTCAAGCATTACAGGTCAGACAGGAACAGCACCATGTTCTCTCGCAATTTGCTACTCCACCAGTCTTTTTCTCACTTGCAAATTCTGCAGGGAAAATTAATCAATTTATCCTTAGCATCAATCTTTTCTTTCTCTTTCTTTCTCCCTCTCGTCTTCTCTAAAATAATATTGGGCTATCAAGCTATCCTTGGCATACCCAGAGAAAAATACCCTGAATATTTTCCTTTTAAAACCTAGATTTAACGCTCAGTGTTCAATACTTTTTTTTTTTTTTTTTTTTTTTTTTTCCAGTTCTGATAAAATAAATTATTTTAAACAAAATACTGCCTGTTATCCTTTCAAATGGTATAGGGAAAGCTAGTCACACCACCTACCTTTATGAATCACATCAATATTTTTATTAAAAAAAAAAAGAAAAAGAAAAAGAAAAGAAGAAAAAAGAGAACAGGTTTGTTTGATCAAGCCTGTTTTACAAGAAGAAATGATAATTAGGATTAATTATATCAATAAAGATGGAGAAGGAAAAGATAGCATTGCTGATTAATTCTGGCATCACTTCAGAAAGGATTTGCATTGAGCACCTGATCTCTGGCTTTTTCAAATACTGAAGTTATACAGATAATTCCCCAGACTATGGACTATTTGTCAAAATGTGTTCAGGTAAACTCAGTGACTAGAGCTGGTTAACTAATTATTAGAAATTGTCATGGATACAAGTTACCTGAGTCTACTTTTTGAAAATATTTAATTTGAAAAACCTATGTCCTATGTTTTGTTTAATTGTTGAGGAAAAGCATTCTATTCCACATTTACTATTTTAGATTATGGGTACTGTTTCACTATTTGTAACTACATCTATAATTTATTTGTAATTCTAATTCCTATCAGTTTTTTGTTGTTGTTTTGTTTTGTTTTGTTTTGTTTTTCTCCCCAGGATGAGGTTTTTAATACCCTGCTATCTTCTTTAACCATAATTCCATGAACTCATTCATTTCTCTTATCAATCACTGACAGATTTTAATTCAAAGTTCACATACACTGCCCTTTATGTTCTCATTTTCAGCTTCATCTGTATTTTTAAGCATCTTAACAGTATTGCAGCCCTAGATGTATTTGGCCCAGGAGAACTTGCTTTGCTCATTTTTGGGAAGTGCCACTTTGGGTCTTTGAGTGAAATAACTAGGAATATTCATTAAGATCTTACACTTAAATACACTTAGTGAGTTGTGCCAATAACTGCATTAATCTTTTAGAAACTGTTTCACTTTCAAGATCTGTTTTTATGAATCTGTGTTAGGCATTGCAATCTGTTTGCACAAGGGAAGTGCAACCAGCTTTGATCCCTGCTGCTAGTTGCTATATTGGCAAGCAACTTCCTTCTGCCTATCATAAGGAGATCTCATCTGTCTAGAGCAGATGCCTGATATTCTACCAAACACCTACTTTCACCATCATATTGTGTCCCAGCCAGCTTCTGAACAGATTTCCTCTTTTCATCAGTCTGGGATCATAAAAAGATTTCTAAGAAAATAATTTTAGTATTTTTCTTCTGTTAATTGCTATAATGCCACAGTGGGCCTTTGCCAAAGGTGTATCTTTCTGATTACCTCTCCCCCCCTGTGTAACAATTAAATATTGCAAACAATGCCATTTAAAACATGTCTGAGGTTCAGGGCCTGAACTTGACACCTCAGCCTTTGCTGAACATTTTCAAGGATTGTTCATGGTGTGACTTTCAAGTAGTACAGGCCAGCGTCACAGCTATTTGGAGAGCTTTGGAATGAGGTATAAAGGGTCTATTTTGCAAATTCACCACAGTCGGTCAGTATCACTTATAGTTGTCAGCAGTGAAGTACTAGTTAAGGACAGGATACACACCTCCTATTTTTTAGAGGTTATAATAACTGACCTTTTCAGCTTCTTAAATATCTCAGAACATCCTTCTCTGTGTGCTGTAAATACTAGTGGCTGCTAAATGAACTTTGCTATACATGGAAATAAGGAATGCCTGTGCTTTTAGGAAAAAATCCAGAACTGAACATCAAGACTGACAGCAGGAGGTGCTTTGATAAGCCTCCATCTGGAAAGGCAACACATGCATATGGAAGAGAGATCATAACCTGAAGATTAACATGACAAAGCACTACTGTGAATTTTCAATTGGAAAGACAGAATTGCTATCAGCTCACACAATAAATTAGATGATGATTCACATGCAGGGTTAATGGTAATATCTATGGTGTCAGAAGCATGCAGTAATTACATCTATGAAGACGAGCTCTGATGCTGTGGATGGTGCAACAACTTTAGTTGTTGCTGTAAAAATTTAGTGCTGTTGAAAATTCCTTCAAAAATACCAAAGCTAAAGCCCCAAATGGGGAACTCTGCAGCTACCTCCCATCTCTCAGTTCAATACTTGTTAACCTCTTTAACCTCTATGTCAAAAGGCACCTTATTTTTTAAAGTAAACAAATTAATAATAATAATAATAAAATATTACCTCAAAGCAGGATGCTGGAATCAGTGGCCATATTGTTGTCATATATCTAGTCCCATTGCTAAGGTCAGTTCTTTGCTTGGGAATAAGCACATGTGAATGGGAAACCCACTAGTTTAGAAAACAGCAAATGAGACACATTTGAGTCACCTGAAGGTGTCTACTGGATTGTGGGGCTACAGAAATTTTCCTTTTATAAACTGTCAGTCAGTTCTTTGTTGCCAAACATTCCTTTGCCATTTATTTATTTCCATTTGTTTTTGGAGGACTGCTACAGTTAGACATAGAAAACATCTTCCCTCAATGACAAGGGAAAAAATGTATTTGTATATCTCACATGGAAGAGGAATGATTTCATATTTTCATACATAAGAACAGTCTTCTGCTTTGATTGTCTGGTTGCCTGCACTAAAATCAATAGGCATTTGGATAGAAAAACACCAACCACCAGAAGAGATGAAGGTCACCATAAGGCACATTGCAGCAAATGATGCATTGCGTGCCATTTAGGAAGTCTTCAGCCCACCAAAGGCCTACTAGAGAAGGTCAGGTCCTTTCTAGTGAGGAATGTCAGTATGAGAAATCCTGCTTAGCATGGTCTGTGGTAAAAAGGTTCATACTCTCTCTGGCATTTCAGAACTGAAGTGTCCCTGTGTCCCACCTGTCACATCGTAGGTAGGCAGCCATACATCAGAGGGGTCCCACATGCCATACAAGAGACAAGGACACCCCAAAGGGTCTGCAGCTTGTGGTCAACCCACTCCAGGGCAATGTCCACAAAGAAAAGTACAACATTGGCAAGCCAGTAAGAGGCAAGCAACAGTGGAAGGAAAAGCAGTAAGAAGCAAGGAAGAAATCAGCTAATAATACACACAGAAATACACAATCTGTTATGGGAAACGACCCCAACCTCCTGCATCCCTTCATCTCACCAAAGGGACTGCGACAGACCATGTGTAAACTGTGATGAAAATAAGGGAAGCTGAGACTGACGAATGAGTAGAATAGTTTTCTGCTTCAAGATGAGCCTGTGGAAATGAGGGTTATGTACTGAAGTGTTTTTTAGTATTTCTCTTTGTTGTTGTTGTTTCTCAGTACATGATTCAGTGAACAGAAATTGATGTTAATTTGCAAGTAATTATATCAATTTCCAGAGTCAAGACTGTTTTGTCTGCCACAAAATAACTCTATGATTGTTTTCATCACCTTCTAAGAGTCTTGTCTTCTAAGAAGCATTGGATCATTGCCCAGAAGGTCCTACTACATGGAGAGCACAAAGACTGCTGCTGTCTTATTTAGGCCACTCAGTATAGTGTAGGGGTATAGCTATTCTCAACAGAGTTACACCCTGAAACCAAAATCAGCCTGGTTTATCAAGAGAGCAGCATGGTCACAGGAACCAGTAAATTGACACTGTTACAGGAGGTGGAGCAGAATAAGGAAATTCATTGAAGACAAGCCAGTCTCTCTCTCTCTCTCTCTCTCTCTCTCTCTCTCTCTCTCTCTCTCTTTTTTTTTTCCTTTTTCTTTTCTCTTTTTGTGGAACTAAATTTACCTTTTGCAAATACAAAGTCAGTAATTACTACCTGCAGTATCATTTGCCTCTGGAGCACTAAACTCTCCAGCAAATACAGGTGGTAAATGTTGAGATAAATGTGCATTTGCATTTATACTCTAGCACATGCACATAGTATCCTGTCACTTACAGGAAGTGCATGAGAAGTCTCAGGGCAGCAGGAACTCACGAGAATGTTTCTATGACCTGCCCTTTAAATGCAGCCTTGGGTATTATCTACTAGTTTACAGTCTGCTTGGATACAGTCTCCCACTGCTTCCCCTCTTTGGTAGGGAACTGGGATGTTGGTGACTCCTGCTAACTTCCCATGGTGTCTTTATAACCTGAAACCGGTCCTGAGTAGTCAAAAGAGTTTTGTAGCCTTTGATGAGGCCAGGGGAGAGATGGTGTGCTTGCTCTGTCAGGATTTTTTACTTTGACTGCAGAGACCTGGGCTGTTCCTGTCCAATCCCAATTCCTAACGGAACTGAGCTCCGTGGCCAGGGGAACTGGGAAAAGGCAGAGCCTCAAAACGGGAGCTGTGTAGTGAAGACCATCTCACTATAACCAGATCAAGGTGCTGACTACTGCCAGCTCTGACTTTCCTTTTGCTCTTTAGGACCCCTTCTCACTGGCAATAAGTCTCCTTTATTGAACCTTGTTTCTATTAGCAAAACGTTGGGTGTAGTAAGCTGTAGTCCTATAAAATGCCCTACACCCCTTCTTGCAGGCCCAATATTGTCTTATAAATCTGACAGTAACCCCAGGGTGACCTCTGAGGACAAACTCAGTTGTATGCTCTGTGCACTTCTGATTGCTTTCCTACCAATAATCTATATTTCTGTTCTTAAACTCACTGTCCAAGGCATTATCTTTTCCTGTTGATGCTGTGCCACCACTTCTGGGTACTTGTGGTGCATAAATAATAATACTGTAAGGAGCTGAACATAGGTAGGAAGGAGTTTGGGATTATTTGAATGAAGGAAAAAATTGTCTCTGTATTAACACAAAACCCAGGCTTGGTATACACAGCATTAAAATCACTATCAAAAGACACAAAAGCATAATATATATATACATATACACACATAATTTTCAACTCTGACTTTCACACTGTTAGGAATTCAGGATGACCAGCCATCTGCACCAGGTGCTTCCTCCCAGTGACAAGGAAAGCATTCAGTGCCCTCCTGAGCACACAAGAGAGTCATATGCAAGCATCTTTGTAGCCGGAACAGGTATACAGTCCTGTTCCAAGAGGTGTTTGTCATGTTCACAGCCTCTTGACAGAGAGCTGTGAACATGTCATTTGGCTCACCTTATATTCCTTTTTTCCCCTGGGAAGTCTTCCCCTTTACTGCTCTCATCCCCTCCCAGATAAACAGCTCATTTCTGTGTGCCATTTCCTCATCGGCCCTGGTTTTGCTGCTTTTATACCCTTATTTGATATTTATGCTATGGTTGCCCTGGCAATTTCTAATTTTGACAGCAATTTTGTCAAGCTACTGCCCTTTTTTTGCTATCTGTAGTGTCCTGCCGTTTCTCATTTTGCTGTCTTGTTAGTGGCACCACGGGTCAGCATGGGCCATCTGCATATACATTACTCCTCTTTGTGATCTGTAGCATCCTGCCGTTCCTCATGTTGTTATCTTGTCAGAGGCACTGCGAGACAGAACAAACCATCTGTAGATACACCTTAACACATACCTGCCTGTACCATCTGCCACGACATTAATAGGCAGAGGTAAATAAATAAATATATAAAAAAAAGCATAACAGGCAAAAAAATAGCAAATCCTTTTATAAACCACATAAAACAAAATAATATCATGGCCACTTTTGTAACTTAGAAATGAAAATTCATCAAACAAAATTACTTGCTGCAAATGTGGTTTACTGGTCTTGATTTACACTGGAAACATGTTTTAGTATTTCTTGGAGATGTGTCCTGTGAAAGTGAAAGCATAACATACCTAGTGTTTCCTGCTCAGTTCCACTTCTGGACCCCCAAACTCAGTTTCCCTGGAAAGGCAGTCCCAAAACCACACAGGAATCCACAAAGAATTGAAAGTCCCTTTTTTACCCAAGTGGGTGTGTTTGGCTCTGGGGAAGCATGGAGACACCATAATTTGCCTTTCCCATGCAAAGGGGACAGAATGATAATCCCTTCATGAAAGATGATCATCACCGTGTTCATGTGCTGCACTGGTCCATTACGGACAGTGGCCTCCTGAAACAGGACCTCCACCATGTTTGGCCTTGTCTTTCCTAGCTATTTCAAAGTGCCTGATTTGTGCAGGTTTTATTTAACATGCACCACTAGCACAACAGTGAGTGGATTGTTTTTTCTCAGTACATTTTAGTTTTAGCTAAATTCCCAGAGACAAATTTAATTAGCGATCAATTCTCACTCAGCACTGTAGACTTCAAAAACCTTTTCCCCTCACTGGGGCTGCACAGTAAAGTGCATTGTAATTAGAAGTAAATATGAGATCCCTGCCTTTTCTTATTTAGAAAGAGTGAAAGATTTAGTTTTCTCCAGGAGAAGTATGAAATGAAAGCAACACAGCAGATGTTCAAGACTTGTTTAAAGGTAGCACTAACATTTACAGCCATAACTTTTGGCCAGAAGGGCCAGTTAGTTAGGCAGTCTAGGAGCTGGGCAGAAGTAAACTGCAGATGCAGATGTGGAACACTTGATCCACGATGAGCCATCTTTCATCTCTTCAACTCTTGTCTTGCAGAAGGGTTTAGAGGGAGTTTCTATTTCAGTGTGTGCATTTATATTACCTAAAGTCATGGATTTCCAATTCTGTAGGTTCTTCTCTGATAGGACAAAGTATTTCCAGAAGGCAATTCTGAGAAGAAAAATCCCAGTTCCTCTCTCTACTCTGCATCGGGAGATCCTCCCTAGCTGTGGGGATATGATCCATGATGACATTAAGGGACAGCTCATTATAGACATTATTGTAGCCTCAGTTTGAGGGTGTTGTGGCTCTCCTTCTGCCTCACAATGAGACTGAGAAATGTTCCCACTGTGCCTGTGGGACAACACAGTAATTCACTGTCCCTTACTCCGGGCACATGACAAAGGTATGGCATACCTTAAAGCCCAGGGTGTATTTTTTTCAGGAGCTCTGTAGCCCTGTGCCTTAACTCTGTGATCCTGCAAGGGAGACTGTACAGACAAAAGTTGTTGTCATGGTCTTGGTCAAGGTGGCTCAGAAAAGCTGCTGAATTGTACCCTGCTAGCAAAAGCTCTGTGAACTGCAAACAGCTTCGCCTAGGGAAATGCCATAAACTCTTAGCACTAAATATTTCACTTGTGTGGAGATCTGTATGTCAGAGATAATGGGCTTAATTTGAGGATGGCCTTTTACAGAAAGTTTAATATCACACACTGGGTTCCTGTGATGGGCCTTTTGCCTTTTACACTTGCAAACATCCCCGAGGCTATGCTGTCAACTGAGAATTGTCCGAGGTTGTCTCTGCCTGACAAAGTCGTGTCCTCTTCTCCATCCATTACCTAGATAAGACTGAAAGCAAGCTGCAGACACTCTAGAATATTCTGGGATGGTGCTGATGGAAGCGTGTTTAGTGTTAACACCTTCTCTGCTTAACAATGATGATATAAATTTTGCCTTGCTCAGACTACTTTTTATTTAATATATTCGGAATAAATGGTCTGTAGAACTTGTATTTCTGTTAGTGATCTGTTCAGATGAGAGGAAATAACATTTATGGTAGCTCTAGTGATGTCTTTGCCAGGAAGATAAAAATATCTAGGACTTCTTACCAAACTCTTCAAGCATTATTTTAAGTCTTAAACTGGTGCTTGGATAACATTGCTTTTCCCAGACTCTCTCACTCATCTCTTCTTATAGCAGTTTAAGTCCAAATGTTCACAGCCTCTATTGCTGTGCTGTAACAGTCACCTTCACACAATACTTGCAGAAGTTCAGATCTTTATAGAGTAGACTAATTGCCTACATCACATTACACAAGCATTTATCACAAATAGTCTCTCTTTGATGTAGCCTCTTTCCCAGTTGGCCAGACATCCTTATCACCACAGGCTGCAGTGAAGGCTAGGATGAACCATTATGCCAGACACAGCTAGATGCAGTTCTTCTTCCTATCTGTGCTCAGATATGAATGATGATGCTTTATTCACTTGAACTTCAAAGTTTCATGGTACTTCAACAAAAAGTCTCATCACTATGTTATATGCAAAACTGGTCTGGAACATTCATTCAATTCCACTTGTTTACCAGCAACTAGAGGCAAGAAATCTTCTCTCTGGAAAGATTTCTCATTCACTGGGAAGCTTTAGGGGCTGCCTTGCTTAGTTCATGATGTGTATCGCCAGAGGCTCTCCACTTAAAATATGAGGGCTTACAGTAACAATAGTGTCCAGTCCCCATGGAGCTTGCCACAGAACACAGGAGAACATAAGTTTTATGAATGGTGACACTGCAACACAGAATAAGGTAGTGAATTTAGCAGGGACACAGCAGAGCAACCACAGAACTCATATAACACCTCATTGCTAGTGCATTTCTCTTCCCACTTGGTTGTGCAGCCATGCAGAACAGTTCCTCTCTGACAGTATTCATACAGAGTTATATTATTTGTGTCAGGTATCCATGACTAACTACTTGCCCTAATTCTGGGCAAGATTGCAGGGGTAGGGGATATGAATGTGAAAGAGAGAGTGTTTGGCAACTGACTGCTGCCAGAACTGGCTCTTGATGCTTTTTGACTTCTGCAATGTTACTTTGATTTGGGGAATTTGAAATGACAAAGGCAGTATTAATGCTTTTTGACATTTAAAAAAGGTCACACTTTAAATTTAGTAAGAAAGGTAGAAAGTTTGTGAAGTCTCCTCAATGATTCTTTATCAAATCTTCCCTACAATAAGTCTGTAAATTGCCTTCATAATTCCCCAGCTCCAGTTAGACCAAGCATAACTAAAAGTACCAAAGGATTAAAATGTTAATATTTGAGTTCTTTCTTTCAAGACATCTATGCTTTAAAAAACAAACAAAAAAACAAACAAAAACAAAACAAAATCCAAACAAACAAATAAATAAAGCCCTCAGATATTGCCTTGTTATCAGCTTTTATTTTTCTTTTCCCAAGATTTACTTATCTTACTGCAAGATACGTTTACTACTTCCTCAATCTGAAGAAGTGACAGCTCACATATCGACTGGCCACTCAACATTGTTGCTGCACAGTATTTTCACCTTACGGCCTTCTCTCAATTGCTTCAAGAATGTCTAAAGCGTTGGGGCCTGGAGTCAGAGCATTTGAACACTGACCTGAATGGAGGACAGGAGGGGAAGGCTGCACAAAACTGAATTAAACATCACAGGAACACACATGTAAGACAGGACTGTTTTGGAGGAAAGAGTGGGGAGCACAATGCATCAAGCATGAAAGAGGTGTATTGTCTCTGCTTTAGGAAAGATGCAAATACTTCACTGTCATTGCTATGCACATGAAGCAGGAGAATAATATCAATTACTTAGCTTGGAGACTGAGCTATAATTAAAAATAGATTGACTGGTCTTCATACTATACATATGACGGGATAAACTGTGGTATTTTTCTGCCAACCTTTTCTCCATCCTTGGATACTGTATGTTACATGCAAGTGTCCCACACTCATCTTAATTCAGTGATGTCTATGAAGAACACTGCCATTGTAGCCCCAGCAGCAGTCAGCATGCTGTTGTTTTGGTGATGCCTTTGTTTTGGTGATGGGACACAGCTAAAATTCAGCAGTCCTAAGTGTTAGTTTTGATTACACCTGAGATAAGAGGAGAGGCTGACGGAGTTCAGTCTCTTCAGTTTGAGGGAGAGAAAACTCACAGGGATCTTATCAATGTGTATAAATAACTGATGAGGCAGAAAGGAAAAGAATAAACCAAACTCTTCTCAGTAGTGTCCATTGCCAGGACAAGAGGGAGTAGGCACAAATTAAAACACAGAAAATTCCACCTGAACACACACACACAAAAACAACATTATTATTATTATTTATTTTTATTTTTTTCAAGAGAGGGTTGTCAACAACTGGTACAGTTGGCCCAAAAAGACTGTGGAGTCTCCCTCCTTGGAGATACTCATATTCCATTTGCACATGGTCCTGGGCAACATGCGTTAGGTGGCCCTACCTGAGTTGGGGAGGAGGGGACTAGGACTAGGTGATCTCAAGTGTTCCCTTCCTACCTACATGATTCTCTGATTTTGCAAATAATTTCAATCAATTTTCTTTGTTTCTACTGCTTCTTCTCAGTTTAAATCAGGATCTTGCCTGGGATGTTCTTTTGATCGTTTGTTCAATCATGTCAATATAGTATATATGTCAACATCTTTGTCATTTGGAATCTCAAAGTATAAAACAGATATGAAACAAAACAAATAAGTTTTATCTCATATCACCACAAAGTTAAATTATGCAAGATGAATAGATGCCAAAGAAAAAAAGAATAATTATGTCCATAAATAAGACAACAAAAAGAATTTATGTTCATTGTAAGAGGAGCAATGACATACCCTGCTGACTGTTGCAAACATTTGAAAATGTTGTTACTTTTAATGGGAAGCAATTTGTTTGGAATCAGAGCAGGGTGCTAGGAGACTTTTTTTCGATTTCTGATGTCATCTCATTCCGGAACAATGTGTAAGTCATTCAAAATCAGAGAAAAGAGGGCAGAGAAGGACCAGGAGAAACTGTCCAGTCAATAATCACTGTGGGGCCAGCTATGCCCAAACCACTGATCGCAGATGGTAAGATATGCTAGACTGCCATCCTTCACATAGTCTATGCCAGTACTTAGATTTCCTATTTCTTAAAGAAGTTTTCCTAATGTTTAGTGGATTCAATTTTTTGTTCACTTAAAGCTAATCTTTGTTCAACTTACTGAACATGGAAAAAATATCTGCAGATATCTAAACCTCTTTCATTTTTCTAGACAAAACAGTTTCAATTATTTTGATATTTTTTTTCCCCAGATCATTCAATTTACAGGTGTTTCCTATCATTCTTGGGAAACACTGGTGTCCTGTCCCAGGATACGAGAAGAGTTGGACACAGAATATTTGGGGAAAAGCTTGGGATGTCCATCCTCTCAAGAGGAATTAGTGTCTCTATGATACATGAATCATTTTGAAGCAAGGGTGAAGCAGTGGGTACTCCCCTTGTTTCAGCAATGGGCACCAGAAGTGGCATTCAGTTTACTAAAATTAAGTAATCTATGCCTGCATTAGGGTGGGGTTAATCTGAGCCTTCCTCTTTGAGACGAGCTGTGCTGTGGTTCATGGACTAATAAAACCCTGCAATAAAGAGTCCTTTGACAGTATCATAGAGATTTCCGAATTAGCTAGCTCAGTTTTGCCTGTATCAGTTACACTTGTTCCCACAAACAGAACCATCACTTCTCTGATACAGGATCTTGATTGGACATGCAGCTCTTTGTACTGTTTACATTTCCCTGCCCTGGGAATAAACACCTTTTCTTTCCAACAGTATTGCATCTCACCCAGGAGGCTCTGCTGTTAATCAGCTGCATGATTTTCCAAGCACGTTTTTTAAGGCATTGATACACATAACCCTGGAGGTTAAAAACCTTTGAATAAGTTGATAGAAGATTTGGAAAAACTTCAAGCTTTTGTGTTAGTATGAGGGGACTCTGTTGACTTGAAGGGATGTTTTCTCTGGCTTCACTCTGGGGTAATTCATGTGAATTTAATTCTGTGTAATTAGTGTGTATGGAAAGGGACTGTCCTATTATGCTAATATATTATATGTGCTATGATTTGGTAATCACCTATTTGAATTCCAGCTGTATTAAGAGCAACTTCTCTAAGTAAAAACAACATGAAAGTACAGTAACTAGATAGAAATCAACTTTTTATTTATATGCCTACAAATTCCCTACATTGCATCCCCAAGGAGGTTCTCAAAGCACTTCACAAACATTTCTTAAGCCTCACAGCCAGGCTGTGAAAGAGATAAGAATTCATACAGGTGAAGATCAAATACCTTTTCAAAAGAAATCCTGTAGCTCACACACAAGTTATGGTCCAATGCAGGGAATACTGAGTTAAATTCTATACCTCTGTCAATTATGAAGGTGAAAAAGATGATGATAAAAGTATTTGTTGGCATAAATTTTAAGATTCATCATCCCCGTGTGGATTTACAGGAGAACAAACATATTGACATTTTAAAATGGTGGGACCTGTGGGTATATTTCAGAGTTCTGGGTTACTGCTTTAGGAAGGCCTGTTTTGGAAAAGAAACGTTCTGCGTTTTGCTTGGAAAGTGTCTATCTTCATAGCTTTAGGCATTTAATGTTGGTGTTTGGTTAAGAGCTACACTCCCAAAAGATATCTATCCAGTGGATAAACTGTTGGCCTAGATAGTCTGAATTGGCTTTTTCAACTCTGCAGAGCTTAAAGGTAGTTACTGTGATTCTCTCCCTGAGCTTGCTATGTTTATACACTGCTTTTCACTCTTATCTGAAAAAATATATTTGTCCTTTCAGTTGTGGAACAAAGTGTAATTAGATTATACTTAATGTGATGTTTCCTGTTACTTAACATGTTCTTACATAAACTGATGTTCCCTTGCACTCAATATAACAATATGGTTGTGATTCATGGAAAATTATTTTGGTACAAAAATGTTAGGGAGCAGGCTAATGAGAAAACAAAACATAACAAGTTATTCTAAAGTAATTAGGAACATTTATTAGCTCAATGTTTATCATTGATTATCTCTACACACTATGGTTTTGTTTCCTTTTTGTTTTGTTTGGAGGTACAATGCCAGACAGTGAATCATGGAAGGCATTTCTATGGCATTATAAATAAAAACTTTCCCTTGGTGTGATGTCCTGTTCCCTGCTCTAGTTATTTTGTCTTTGGATACAGCACAAAATGGAGCTATATATTAGGTAACATTGATTAATTTCTGATGTCACAGAAGGAGGATGTTGCCCAGTATAGCACCAGACTGTAGGATAAATATTGCTGGTAATTTTGTACACAGAGTTGTGAACACCAGGAAGAAAGGAAACTGTTTTGATGAGAAGTTTTTGTTGGCACAAGAATGAGTGGGAAACAATTAACCTTGGATTCTGGAAACTAGAATAAACTTTGTAATGAATCAGTAGAATAATGAAATCTTGGCATCGCTGAGGCAAAAATACGATTTAAGATGGAGCTTGATCAGTATTATAGCAGACTAAAAGTTCTCTGTTAACAGTGGTGGGTTGGATTTGGTGACTGGAAGTTCCTTCCAGTCCAACACAGCTGGGAGCCAGTATATGGCATTTAGGCATAGGTAGGACAGTATGCCATGTCACCAGGCCCAAGGTCAGCCCAAGGTCGCATAACAAAGCAGTGATATCCCATGGCACAGAAGTACTGTCTGATAGAGCTCTGCAAGAATAAAATAACCTGTATATTTTTTATTACTATTATATTTTTATTTATTTTTTATTTTCAGGAGGAAGAGTTGACCAAGTAGCTGATAGGAAGGGAAATGTTTCCACTTGTGAACCATGAGTACAGTAAAATGAACTCCTGGCTTGAACCTTAAAGACATTAAAAAAAGGCATTTGGTTCAAATACAGTTCAAAGGGCTAAGAGTTCCCATATACTTATGGAGTATTCATCCTTCACAAAGTAGTGCAAGGAGGAGGAATTTAACTGCACTCAAAGTCCTAAATGTTGTGGATAAAGTTACAACTACAGGAAACTCTTCAGTGAGTAAAATCAAAATACAGAGAGTGGACTGGTCACAGAAACGTTGCTGTGTGACAGCTTGGAATCAACACAGCAGAGGAAAATCTTGACAAAGAAACCGTTCTCCCATGTTTTTCTGAGGTTCCCAGGGAGCTGAAGTGACGCTGGGTGAGGTAAGTGGGTTTTGCTTTTGGCCCAGACAACACTGAGGACTGCAGCCCTCTTTTTCAGCCCCCAGTATCAACTTCCCTTTCCCCATTGGAAAAAGAAAAGATGTTAAACCGGTTCAATTGAACAAATTTTTGTTCAATTCAAAAACTTGAAGGTGCCTCACTAGACTTCATGTAGTACCTACATGATTCCTCAAAGCTGCGTAAAATTTACTGACCCCCTGTAGTAGCTGAGGAAATGGAGACATGCAAAGAAACTGAAGATTCAATCTGTTAAATATATATAAATCATATTAGCTTTCAGAGGACCTTTCACACAAGTCTCTAAATGTCTGACTGACTTGTTCAGAGATCTGTATGTCCCAACAAAGTCCTATGCAGTTGCAACAGTGACTTTCACAGAGAAAATTAAAGAACCCAGAGATCCTCAAAGAAGACCTTCTACTGTTACTGCCAGCTTACACTTCCTGGTGCCTTATCAGTACTGAGCTCAGCTTGGGAATCTCCATCTTACAAATTAAATAGCTCATTTTTGGTATCCAATGAGTTCATCCAAATTAATATTCCCCTCTCCCATTTCTGCTTACTCCATTTTTTTCCAGAAGATCTCAAATTCTAGTACCACTTGAAAGAAAAAAAAAGTGGTTTTATCATGAGAATGTTATTTCTGGGGGACTGAAAAGTGGACAGATTTTGTTCTGTCTGGTCTAGTAGATAATAATGTCTTTAGTATTCCAGTTTCAGTGCCCAGAATTATGTTTGGTTTCTATGGCAATCCAAGCTAGGATCTGCCAAGCAAGGAAGGAGTCATTGGAGAAGGGGAATTGCCTGGAAAATGGGAAAAGGGTGGAGGAGAATGGGAAACTGGTTTGTGGTGGGGGAATAGATGATGAACTGAGTGAGTTGCTCTGAGCTTCTGGGCATGGGAAAAGGGTAACAGAGAGATCACACAGCTCTCAGAATTGTTGGGGTAAAATGAAGGGAATTACTGCTTCAGGGGAGGGATGAAGGAATGTTCTAGGATGTGCAGCAAGTTTATCCACTGAGAACTTTCACAGAGCCCATGGATCCCGCCAGACAGTCTATCCAGAAAGCCTGTTTCAGAAAAGTTCAGTTGTCTTTTATTATTATTATTATTATTATTATTATTATTATTACTTCCCAAAACCATTTTGATCAGTAACTGGCAGAGCAGTAATTTAGCTGAAACATAGTAGTTAGACTTTCATAAACAGGTACATTATCCCTTCATAGGGAGGTTTCATAGGCAGGAAACCTGGAGAGGCCAGTCATCCCAGCTCTGCACAGAAGAAAATACCCAATGCTCCAACTTGATAACATAAAGAAACTGAAAATTTATATGAATTATGCCTTTCATGGTTACTCTGTTCTTTTGCAGTGTTGGTTGGAATACATTTTCCTCCATAGCTCTGTCAGGAGGTAATCTCCTCATGCTTTTTTGGCAGTCACAAGGCTGGAACACAGATTTTCAACTTGGTTGAATTTTGGAGTCTAGTATTTGCCTTTCCCTAACTTATTCCACTACTTGAGATTTACACGTGGTCTTCCATTCAAGTACTAGACAAGCCTGGATACTTCATCCAGGAGCAATTGTGGTAAGCCTGGCATAGCCATGGTCAACCAGATATAAGGAAAAATGTAAAGGATTTTCACCACCACTGAAACAGTGCATCTTTGCTTAGCTTAGCTCTCAGGCCTCCTGTTGTCTCTCTGCATTGGAGTAAATCTGGTAGGAGCACAAATAATTGACCATTATACACCGCTCCAATGAAAAATAATTTAATCACCAACCACAACTCAATTCCACAGAGTCAATATACATTCCCTCTGCTCATTTGTTACTCATCACAACTAGCTGTTTCTTCTGAGTCTGTGTGCTTTTGTTAAGAAGTAAATGACAGCTGACAAGGTGTGATCTTTCCTCTTCCTTCCCTTCCCTTCCCTTCCCTTCCCTTCCCTTCCCTTCCCTTCCCTTCCCTTCCCTTCCCTTCCCTTCCCTTCCCTTCCCTTCTCAGCCTCAATGATATCCAAAGCAATGCACTACTCCTTTCAGCCTGGAAAAAATGTCAGCAGTACATAGAGCCTCAGTGAGAAATAGAGTGTCCAGTCCTAAATGAAGGAAAAAATGACATTTTATGCAATGAATCCAACACTGTACATAGTGTTCTGACTCCAGACATGACAGTGGCAGAACTGGCAGTACAGATAGGATTAATTATCCTATGAAAACCTGGGTGAGGTGCAGATCAACCTTGTTGTGAGCACCTGCCATCCAAGAAAACCTCTGGTAAAATTATTGAAAAATATTGCCATGGTATTCCTGGGCTGGTCAGCAGTAACGGTTCCCACATCACAGAAAAGTGGGACAATTAATTGTGCCCTGCACTTCCCGAGATGAAGGGATTGCAAGGTTAGCAGGAACATAACAACCAGCCTAGGGAGTTATTTGTGTTATCTGTATTACACTCTGTGCTCCTGAGCAGACATTGAATCCAAGGCACAAGCTGTCCCTTAAATAAATAAAAAGCACTACAGCTACGAGTTTATTTAACCCACCAGGGAGTCAAAGATATGGTACTGCCTCAAGCGGTTTCTTCTTTGGGGTATAAAACTTGGAATAATATTTACTTTTCCAAACTAAAAATTAAAGCATCACCAAGTGGGATTGTTTCCTTCCTCTTACTCCCATCTCCATCAACTATTTCTTCCAGCATGAACTTTCAAAGCCTGGTCCCAGCATTGGCTGGACGATAGTTTATCCTATGGTGGAAGGTATTTCATATCCTTCAGCCTCTCTAATATAATAATCATTTTCTCTAAGGTTAACAAATAAAGTTGCTGTTACTATATACACTTCCCTCCTAGCGGTGTTATCTGCTTCATGCACATTCCTCAGCACCACATTGTTTGAACATCCCCAGGCACAATTTTATCTTTAATAATAAAATAATAATCAAAAAGAGTGCGGGTGAGAGAGAGCATTTCTCCCCCTCTGCTGCCTGCAGGACACAGTTTGAGATTCTGGGGGGTTTATTGCTTTCTTGAAAGGGAACAGTTTGCATTAGATTTCAGGCACGTCAAAGTCTACACAGTGTGTTTTCATCTTGACTTGCTGTAGCAATAAGGAGAGGAACATCTGTAATAATGTGCTCTTCTAGAGCACCTTTTATCCTGTGCTCTCCAGATGCTTGAATCCCAGTTAATTTTATTTACATCCCTAGAAGGCAGAAGGCAGGGTAGTGTGGAGAGGACAGAAGGATTTTTTTTTTTTACCTCCTTCCCCCAGCTTCCATCCACTGCTGTGTAGGGATTCAGCTGGAACTGACCGGGGCTGCTCACTGAGGATGAGGGTGGCCCAGCACTGTGTGTCACAGTGGCACTACGGGGGGAGTGCAGACTCTGTTCATGGCTAGGGATGAGCCATCAGAAATGTAGCCCAAACCAAACTTCGGTTTCCTCAGGACTTGACCCTATCTTTGAACAGGGCCTCACACAGGTACTAAACCTTCTTGCACATTTATTTCTTGTGTGAGCTGGGAAAACTTTCCCAGTACCTGCAAATTGAGAGTAGGCAAAAATCATCACAGAGCAAATAAAAAGAAGTATCCAGAGAGAAGAAGAAGGTCTCACAAACAAAATATAAAGCTTTCCTTTCAGACATTTATTGAAGTCATGATATTTCAGGAACTCCGCTTTTCTTTCTGAATGAAGTGCAATGAAGAGAAGTGTAAAGGAATATATTGAAAGTATTTTGTATTTTTTGTTATTTTGAGTTCTCTGACATACAATTTTCATTCCCACTTTCCTTCTGATTTCTCTGATGCATATATGCATATATACATATGTATGTGTATGCATATGCATGCATGTGTATACATGCATACGCATGTATGCTTATGCCCCCAGTATTGCTGTATATATTTCATATGCACTCAACACTTGCTGCTCAGACCCATTCATTTATGATGCTTTCTGGTTACTACCAGAGAGAGAATCACAGAATCACAGAATTGTCTAGGTTGGAAGAGACCTCCAAGATCACCGAGTCCAACCTCTGACCTAACACTAACAAGTCCTCCACTAGACCATATCCCTAAGCTCTACATCTAAACGTCTTTTAAAGACCTCCAGGGATGGTGACTCAACCACTTCCCTGGGCAGCCTATTCCAGTGACTAACAACCCGTTCAGTAAAGAGGTTTTTCCTAATATCCACCCTAAACCTCCCCTGGCACAATTTTAGCCCATTCCCCCTCGTCCTGTCACCAGACACGTGGGAGAATAGACAACCCCCACCTTGCTACAGCCTCCTTTCACGTACCTGTAGAGTGCTATAAGGTTGCCCCTGAGCCTCCTTTTCTCCAGGCTGAACAGTCCCAGCTCCCTTAGAAAGAGTTGTTGCTCAAGAAACACTCTCATTGACTCATAGGAGAGGAACCCAAGCAGGACATGACCCCCGACTTGCAGCTGTTTCAGAAGCAAGACACCAATGGTCATGATGGAAGTCCAGGCTCTCATGAGTATCTTACCTCAGCAGATCTCTTTATTCCACATGGTGCCAACAGGCACATTTCATTGAATGGCTTTCCACCTTTTTTATTTTAACAGAAGTATTCAGAGGTACAACTGTGAGCATGGAAGCACTGCTGGGTCTCTTACACACAGCAAAAAAATCTTGCACAAACACAGGAAGGTCTTTGCATCACCAGTTTTTTAACAGAATAGACAGGACTGGTAATAAACAGGCAAGAGAGATGAAGTTCTTCCCAAAGTCTCATGGTAAGTTATTGGCAGAGCTGAGACTCTCAGATGTCCCTGGGGATAAAGGGGATAAAGTTTTGGCCACTGGATCATCCCTTCAGGCACACCTATGCACAACTCCTATTTGGCATTGCTAAGAACCAGGTATTTAATAGCACAGGGCAAGGCTTGATGTAATAATTGTCCTGCTGTTTGGCACAGAAAAACAAATATTTACGTAAGGGAGAGGAATACCACATCCAATCACATTTGTTCAAACTTTTCCCCCTGTTACAGCAACACTTCATATTTTGTATTTCATTTCAAACAAGAAAGCAGGGAACATTTTTCCAAATTGTTTCATTTGATCAAACCTGCTTTCTGTTATTTGTTAATGTGTCTCAGACATCTGCCATTAGAAGGCATTTGTCTATTTTGTCAGCTCCCTCTGGCTTGCATGGAAGAGTTTATTACTCAAAACTTGCCAGGGCCTCGTTAGCTTGATAAGCTGCATTCTGTTTGCCCTTTAATGTGTCTAATAAGTGCTGTCAAGGCCATGGAGAGTTAAAATGCACAGTCTGGTAATTTAGTGGAAAGCCTTGAAGAGTCTCTGCCTATCAAAGAGCATGTGGAAGGTATCTCAGGATGCCTTGATCTGGTGCAGGGTTTGTCAGGACAGGCCTGAAAAAGTAGATGAGATATAGGCTTAGGAACGTGGTAAATCAAAGGATCATTCAGTAAATTCTGAAGAGTTTGGCAAAAATGGTTAATCAGCTGCCACAGTTTCATGCCTGATGCTGGATAGGTTGTCAGAATGGTGACAGAAATGTGATACTAGATATCACAGGGTACACCTGCATATATTTATGTGAATGGAAGTACCCACACAGGCTGCAATAAAAATTCTCTTTCCATATGCGTTTAACCCTGCCCACTCCCTGCTGCCAGTCAGTGTGATCACTCAACTGATGGTGTTATTAAAAGGCTATCCTGGTTAATCTCCACTTTATGTTTGCACACTTAGTGTTGTGGTAGATTTGTCAGCTCTCTGAAAGCTGGCAGGCTCCTTGAGAGCAGCACCTGTACGTATGTAAATAACAACAACAAAAAAAAGCAGGAGCATGTATTTTCTCCATCTGGCACCAAGCTGGAGCTTTACCTCTATTAATCATGCTCATAGCCTCAAAGTTTTTTTGTAGCTTGTTCATTGCCTGACCCAAAGGAGTAATGGTTCGGTGCTTGGCACTAAAAAGCCAGGGCTTCTGCATTTTATTCCTAGCTCTGCAATCAATTCACAGCACAGGCTTGAGTGAATCTCTTAGGATTAGGTCCAAATGGCTGAAAGCTATAAAATGGAATCAGAGAGACTCTTCTTTCCAGGATTTGGCTAGTAGAGTACAACCCAGAGCCTGGGGATTGTTACCTGGTCCCTCTGCACATGAGGGGGAGGACACCCCTGAGCAGCTGTCACAGTGGCTGAGGAGATAAAGGAGAGCAAAACACCAGAGAAAAAGGCAGTTGTTATACCTAGTCTCTCCTCAATAGATACAACTTTTGTTTTCTACTAAAAGTTTCTGTATTTTCTTTAACTAAAGGAGAGCTCTTTTTTTTTTTTTTTTTTTTTTTTTTAATAGAGATCAGTTTTTGTGACACACCTTTATATGCATTTCACTGATGAGCACACCATGTGGAAGATCTGCTACCAGTCTCACTGCTGTCCAGAGTTATTCAGAGCCACCTCCAAGAACAAAATCTACTTATGTAGACATGGGGAGGAAAGAGGTTTCCATCGTTACTCCTGTTCCTCCAGACAGGGCAAAAAAGAGGTTGCAGTATCTTTGTCTTTGGAGATATTGAAACCTCAACTAGTAACTCTATGATGTGACTCTGTGATTTTAAAATTACATGGAAGTAGTCTGCAGCAAAGAATATATGACTTTACTTTCAGCCTCATGCTTAGAGATCTCACTGCGAGAGACTTTCCTCTCCTCATTCCAAACACTCTTCCTGTATCCATAACTTACTATTTTTCCTTCCCAGGTGAGGGCACCTATTGCTAGGCAGCAGATGCACACATCTGCCTGAGAAACGGGATGCTGCAAATAAACCCATGGGAAGCCTGTTGCCAGACATTCAGGGAAGGTGTCCGAATGGTGAAAGCAAAGAATGAAGCAGACTTGAATGTGAGAGGTTTGGATTTATGCTCATAAATTTTACCTACTCCACATTGTGTACATTCATAGTTTCCTTAGAGATGGCCCCAAACCCAGGACTTAAAAATCTTAACTGAATTTACTAAATAAATTGCCTGATTTTCAGCCGGACTTAACAGAGACATTTCCTTTATTTCAACCCTAACAGGATCATGACTGAAATGAATCATACACAGATGAGCGTCCCAATTGCTACTGTTATGAATCCTGCTGTTTAGGTTCATGTTTAACAGGAGGCATATGCAAGGCTCATTTGCTATCAAAACAGTGAAGAAGCTCCTCATCTGTCACTGTCACAGACACCTGCAGCACTCCACAGTGCAGAGAGCAACTAAGCAGTGTGAAAAGCCACGGTGGCAAACACGAGGATTGATATATTGATTGCACAAGGTGTTTTCCTTGTCAAAGTGGAACACACCTCTCAGAGAATTCAATTTCTCCACACCACACAGACACACAAGGGAAGTCACAAGATGCCACGGAGCATTTGAGGTGCGTAGCAGTGAATAATCTCTGTTGTAGAATAAATATGTCCCCTGTGCTCTACACATCAGAGCTGGGCAGCGGGGTAACTCTTGCCTATCAGAGAGCTCATGCAGAGGCCCTTTCAGCCAATACTTACCTCAGATACTTTCCAGGAGCTTAGCCATCATCCCAGCTGTTCAAGTGGGCACACCAAGGGCTCACCTCCCAGGCGTTGTGCACAGTACACCAGACAGTGCCAGGGAAGAAAATGCACAGGCACTTGAGTGCAGTCATCCACACACTGTAGGAATAGCTACTCGCACAATCTTTGCCCAGACAAGCCCTGGGCCAAACACAAGTCAAAGACCATTTCCAGTAGGTAGTCTGTATGTTTTTCCAGTAAAGCAGTCAGTTCCTGGGGAGTAAGAGAGCGTCAGACGTGCACTTTTCCACACCAGTCTGCCTCAGCTCCAGAGACGTGTCCTGACAACATTTAATTTCCAACAGTAAATGAAGACACAGAGTTTTACTGGCTTGGTGGTACAAAGGAGTCATAGCTATTTTCACTCTGGAGGGAAGATCAGTGGACAATTTACAAGTGATACCTGCAGAACAATACCCCAGATATGTATCACAGCACTTTGGGTTCAATCGAGGAGTTCAACAAAGTCAAACAAAGGTTTCCATTAGCTTCACTCAATGTCAGGTGAACTGTTTTGTGTTTAATTGGCTGCCCTTGGAGCCAATTCATCCAATTTTCCTCATGCTGGTGTGGGACAGAGGAACTGCAGTACTGGCTCGGGGCCCTGGCCATTTACTCTTGTTGATCGTTACTGACATGAGCCAGAATGATGTACTTAGAAGGAGGATAGAGGAAATGGCAGGCTATTTAGGTGGAGTAATTTCCACCTTGGATGCCTCTCTGTAAACTCAAGGGCAACTTCAAGTCCTGAAAAACAAGGATTATCATCCCTATGAATCTCAGAAAGTTGGGCAAAGTAAGCAAGAGGAATTACTCCCCTCTCCCCAGAAATTAGCATTATGAAACAGTTATAATGGTCAAGAATGCCTGTTATAATTCTTACACTACTTTAATCATCCTCTTCTTTCAAAGCTGAATAGATCTCTAAGGGATGACATTTCTAGAGTATTAAAACAATAAATATTTAAAACATTTCCACACTTGAGTATGTATTGCATGAAAACGTTGTCAGGTTCATAACACCACTGGAGAGAGTTTTTGAATTTTGTGATTTATTTTATCCTTAAACCTCAAAGTCTACCACGTCCATCTCAAAACCAAGAGAACATAAAGCCCAGTTCAAAAGACCCTGCCACCTACATTAGTACACAACTAGTATCTCTCTTCCAAACAAATATTGCCTACGATATTTCAACCTCAAAATTCCCAGCAGTAAAACTGGAATGCTGCTGCCTTCCTCACCTGAGGGCTACTTCTCAGAGCTGCTCATCACCTACAGCCACCTCTGGAAAGCTGCATTTTCCACGCATAGGCTGGACAAATCACTTTACTTCTCCAGTTCCTTTCCTGCCCTTTTCTGTTTAGTGACATGCTCTTGAGGCCAGCAAGCACTTATTTTGATGTACCTATCATAGTCCTAATACAGAGAGGGTATGTAGAAATTGCTGAACTATGATAAAAACATTATTATCACTGTTATGGACTCTAGTGAGAAAAAAATGCCTACTTGCTGTTGCTGTATCATTTAGTCATTTGGTTATAAAGCTGTAATGTTCACTTAGCAGAGTAACTTTGAGACCAGATGACATTCATTGCTCTATGTAAACTATATTTTGTTTTATCTGTATTTTATTTTATTTAATTGCTTTGGTCAGTCAACTGCCAGAAGTTCAATGGTTCATCTCATTTCCTGAGGGATGTTTCTGCAGACTAAAGTGCCAATATTTCCAGGCAACTCTGCACATATAGTACAGAACAAAACATACAAAAAGAGTTGAGAAATAAACACTTTTTTAAAAAATAAAAAGCTTTCCCAAGTTGAAAAAAAATATATTTTACTTGAAATTACATTTTTATTAAAACAAATAGGAAGTCTCTGGTATAAATTACTCTGATGTATTAGATGTGATGCTGAATACAATTTTCCCCTCTCTTTCTTGGGTAGTTAAGCTCAAGCAAACAGGCTGTGATTTATCTTCCGCCCTCTTAATTTTGACATTGTGTCC
Organism: Oxyura jamaicensis; assembly: GCF_011077185.1. Classification (NCBI taxonomy): domain Eukaryota; kingdom Metazoa; phylum Chordata; class Aves; order Anseriformes; family Anatidae; genus Oxyura; species Oxyura jamaicensis. Next base: position 151,255,249 of record NC_048894.1, on the reverse strand, counting down.
ATGTTCCTCCTTAGATATCTGGGAGAAAACTTTGTCCAGATTTAGGATGTATCAGCATTATGGATTTCAAATAGCTAAATCATTTGCAAGAAGTTTTGAAAACAAAAACACCACAATACTTACAAGCTATTGATTGTGGCAGTGGAAAAGCTTTTGCTACTGATGGAAGGGAAACTGGACTGGCACCAGTACTGGGAATGTGACCTCCCCCAGCAGTCATCAGGGGAGCAAATAGCAGCCCACACATTCTCAGAAAACTTTTCAGCAGTCAAAAACATTTAGGAATATGAGAGGAAAGAACTTAGATCAAAAAGAAGGAGGTCTGCCTCACTGTGATTGTGTCCAGAGTCCTGAGCATTATAGGAAACAGTACCCTTGCAGGAAGAGCAGCCATGTTCAGTATGCTATCAAAAAACAGTACAACACCTGCACTAAACCCTCAGAAACAGGGTTGTGTCCCTTGATGGAAAAAAGAAATTATCCACAGCACACTTGAGAACTTTTTACCTTCATGAATTACAAAGGTTTTTCCATTTTGTTGTTGTGGTTGTTGTTCTTTTCCAGTTTGCTTTAAAATCAAACACACTAAGGAAAATATATTCAACTGCAACTCTTACCTGTGTGACTCTAGCGGTGGCTTACCTGTAGTAAAGGTGAAGTTCTTTCCATGATCTACAAGGAGGAAATGCACCACAAGAAGGCAAAGTAAAGTTAACCATATAGCTAGTCAAACAAAGCAATGTCAAAGTACAGAGGACGGAATAATCTTTGAAAAGCAAGAATACACTATTCATGTTACGTGGAGTGTTTCATATCTGTAGAACTTCATAGACCTAATTCTGGTCTTATTTTCTTCAAAGTCAGAATATCTGTACTGAAGTCAAAGCTACGGTCATGTAAGCCTGGCATATAAGATTATAAGCACTCCCACCTGGTGAACTGTTGGGCAAATGGATCCAGGCCACTTTACCATGTTAAAAAGAGCTACTTTCATCTAAATTGTTCTTTAACCTCCGATGTTAAACATCCAAAAATAACCAAACTAAAATCAAAGTAAGTCCCTGGCACTTGATAGTATTAGCTGGATGAAGGGCATTAGACACATTTTACATCTTTATTGGTTTAAATTTCCCCATATATATTAATAGATATACATTTATAGATAATGGTACTGCATTTAAAACACAAGCCAGTGCTTGAACTCAGGGCATAGGACATACCTGTGATCTGTTCAGAATTTCTGGCTACAAAGGCCAGAGAGACTTCACCTCCTTTTGTAAATTATGGAGGGGACAACTTTGTGAGAAGCATCAAATAGCCAAATTTGAACTTCACATGCAAAAGTTGTAAGAGTTCCATAGGACTAAATTTAAGACTTTTAAAAACTTTATGTGGGCTTTCAAATGTGAAATCCTTTAAGCCTCTTTCAGTCTTCGGTCTCCCAGGAAGATTTCAGAGATTTCCCTCATACTCAGAAATCGGCAGCTTCTCTCCTTTTCCTCATAATTATTACCCTTGGCCTTCTCTTTTCAGTCAGTCTTCCTCTAGGGTGGGCTTTTTGCTACTTCTAATTTAAAGATCTTAAGAAGGTCTCTTTCTCAGCCAATTTTATAAGATATCACCTGTCAGAATGGGGTGCTGAGGCTTAATTTCCCTTCTCCAAAATGCCTACTCAGAGAACTACCCCTTCATCCAAGCAGTCCAGGAAGAGCTGGAATCAAAGCATCGCTTAGCATTATATTGAGGATACATTTAAATCCAGAATCCTAATTTCATCCCTAAGCCAACACGCTTGAGAGAGCTGGTTTTCTCCCTAACTTTTATACACAGAATTTGGGTACTTGGATTCAGTTGAAGGTCTCCAATTTAAGACCCAATCTGGGGGGATCAGAAGTCCCACAAAAGATCAAATTCAGTGTTAACTTTATCAGTCTGCTCATCCAAACTATAACTGTCTTTGTGTATTTTGACTTCTCACTGAAGCTGTTGCCATTTTCTATTGGGTCTGAACATCTTTCCCCTACACAGTCCTGAAACAAAGTGGTCCTTGTGGTCTGAATCTGAGTGGAATACTGCCTAGAGGTGTTTTTCCTGGCTTTCTTGGCCATCTAGGTAACTGCTCACCTAGTCTGCCCCATAAACCTGTGGGGAAGTATCTGCTATGGAGAGGCAGGAGCAGAGCCCCACTGCAGTGGCTGGGAGCACCCTTGAGCAGTCAGGCAGGACATGAGGACATCCTCACTCCAATTGGATCTGTTTCTAACCATGCATGAGCTACCTTTGTTTCACCTTCTGCATCCATCTACCATATGCAACTAATTCAATTATAAAAAGCATGAGGTCTGACTCCCCCTCTTATTTCAACCTGTTTCTTTCAGCAGAGGTATTTATGAGTTGCACAACAAAAAGGGCTCTTTTGGATACGTAGCAATGCTGTGTTAATCCAGGTATTCTCTGAACTACTCTTCTGAACTTCTCTCATCAGCTGCCTATATATTCTTCAGAACTGTGTGAGAGTCCATAGAGCTGTTTAACAATCTATCTTTACATTTTTGCAATCCTGTTGATTTTGCAAATATAGAACTCTGTGAAATTTCAATCTTTCATGTAGTTTCTGGTGACAGGATACAGTAAGGCAGGATTCATCCCTGTGTGCATTCAGATGCTTAAACATTTCTTTCCATGTCCTCTGGTTATGATTTATTTCCTCTGATGAATGACTGCTTCATCAAAGTAAGTGCATCCAGCTCATGACAAAATTGATAGCTCAAAGCTTTTGCCTACATGAGCTGGTATTTTATTGAAATGTTTGCAGGAGCTGCAATACACAAAAGAGATCCAAAGACAAAAGAATAACAATAACAATGTAATGAGGGTAGCTCTTCTGAGAGCTCCATCGAGAGCCAGACTTCACAATATCCTAAATGAACAAACAAACAAACAAACAAACAAACAAAAAAAACAACAACAGCGCACCCACAGCATACATAAGGTTCATCGGCAGTGTTGTTTTCTCCATCCGAAATGTTTGTGTAAACATAGCCCAGAGGAAGGGAAATCATAAAAGAATACATCTCCTTTAAGGAGGCTTCAGAGAAAGATGAGTCTCAGGATACTCCATAAAGTGTCAGTTAAACAAGCAGCCTTTGGAGCCTGGCCCAGTCCACTTCCCACACGCCCAAAAGCTGACATATGGTCCTGCTGTCTCCTCTCTCTGTAGCTGCCCCGGCTGCTGTGATTGTGGGCTTGTCTCTGTAGAGAGACAGCACTTTCCCTCATCAGGGTTTCTTTTCCCTTCTTAGGGGAAGCTAATAGCTCTTCTTGCCCAAATGAGCAGCCCATTGCCTCATCAGATACTGGGTCTGGAGGTACAGTTTTTCTCCTCTGCCTTTTAGACAATGCTGTTATCCTATATTGTGGGTGCATGAGATATTTCAGAACATCCTGCCCAGTAGGGTTTTCTGTTAAACTCCCACATAACAGGCTGTTGAAGTATGTATAGAAGGATTTGTATTCCTAGAGCATGCAATATCCTACAGAGAGCAATGACCTTAATCATAACAGAACTGTTGTCTTAACAAAAGACAAAGATGAGTCAATGCCATTTCCAACTCACTTCACATCAAATTCCAAGCCGTTCCATCTCAATTCTAGAAATAAACATGTCTGATCTGACCAAAGGAATGGCTCAGCCCATTGGTGGCTTTTTCCTGCTAAGAAGTAATTCAAATCTGGGCTACAAATAAAGATAGCTGTGATATTCTCCTGGAAGGAGATATGCTCTACCTTCACGTTATAGCATAGAACAACAACCTGAAGAACATGTCCATCTTTATCATATAAACTAAATCCAATAAAAAAAAGTTATTAAGAGTAAATGACATACATGGCAAACAATACATGACACTATGGATATTTATGGATAAAATCAGGAATATCGTTGCTCTCCCAAGAGGATCACCTAGCAAAGCACAAAACAATTTGTGTGTGAGATTTGGCAAATGATTAGACTGTCCCAAAAGCAGGGATGATGGTTCCCTCTGTCATTGTCTCCTAACAAAATCAAGTGTTGTCACACAACTACCCATCACTTAGATTCATTTCAGTCCCTATTCATGGACTGACCTTCCTGATTAGTCTATAGACCTAAAATTCAATTTATTTGTTTGTTTGTTTGTTTGTTTGCTTGTTTTTACCATCTGCCCACCCCATAAGACCTGCAATGGATTGCTACCCACAAGTAGCTATGCACAACAGATATGACTCACTGTTTATTTGTATTTTACAGGACTAGCCTGGTTTTGAGGGAGGCCATGTGCTAATCTTCAGCCGTTACACCACACTGAATAGTCATTACTGCTTTTCATCTACCAGCTTCTGCTGTTTCTTGTTTTGCCATTAGACAGCTGTGACGAACTTTGGAGCAAAAGATCATTCTTATTGGGAACACAGGGGGTTAAGTTTCTTCTTCCTCAGGATGACTTTGGCATACATATGCCTATTCTGTTTTCAGTTGTGCCATTTCTCTCCCAGTGCATGCACAGTCACAGCTGTGAATGAGTTGCAGGCTTAAATTTTTAATGCTGGAGGCTATTCCTAGCTACCACTTCGACATTACCACCTCTACTGCATCCTATAATGTACCCATGGAGACATCCTGGGTTCCATTTAATTGGAACAGCATTTACATTTGTCTTTCCTGTTTGTTTGTATCACTGAGGTCTTAAATGGAGTCTTGCTGAGGAGTGGTAACAAGTTTGTCTTTCTTTGCTTATTCATTTTGGAAAAAAAAATATTCAAACTACATTCTCTTCAAACTATTGCTACAGAAAGAGGAAGAATTCTTAACTCAGAGTAAAAGACATCCAGTTAATATGGAGGAAAGATAGGAAAATAATGTTGTTTATTAATAGCTGGAATAAAATGATCAATGTGATTTATTTAATGGGATAAGCTAATCTTGGGGTATTGTTTTCCAGAGTATCATAGAAATACAAAACAAACAAACAAACAAAACCAAAACCAAACCAAAACAAAATAGTGTCTGCACTGAGGAGAGCCTCTGCTAAATAGAGAGGACTCAATAAATAGAGGCAGAGTAGTCATCCTCACTTTATAGGACTGAGGAACAGAGAAGGTAAGGTCAGTAAGTCTTGGAAAATTTTGCAGCTGATGTTGTCTTTTGTCAGTTTAAGTCCTATACTTTAAACTAAACAGCACCTCTTTTTCATTTGTAAAATTTCCACAAATCACTACCTTACACAATTTGGAAACAGGCTGAAATCTGTGGGAGATTTAGGTAAAGGACACATCTACAGGAAAAAGAAGCAATACAGTCCATTATGTGCTTCTATAGGACAAAAATATGTATTTTTTTATTTTATTTGTTTCTTTATTTATTGATATGTGCCTTTGTTGCCTGTTAGTTAATCATCTTTCATCTTCTGCAGGGAGTGTGCTACCTTCCTGTTGGAATAGAGCAAGCACTACAATTGGTACCAGAGAAACTAAGTGTTGAATGAAAGAAGTAAAACTAAAATGTGTCTTCTGTTGTGTTGTGCAAAGAAGGGTCACTCATAAGAAGATTCTGTTGGAGACAAATTTAACCAGGGGTGGGGGAGGGAGGTTGGGGAGGGGGTGGGGGGACAGTCTAAATACAGTCTTCCCTTATAAAATCATTTGTTTTTGTTTTCAATACATTCCCATTAACACAAGCACAGTCTGAAGGAGAGCAGAAAAGAAAAATCTGTAATGAACCTATTTTCTAGCCTTTGCTATTCTAGGATTAGTAAAGGTATAAGATATAAATCTAAGTGCTTTAAGGAATAAATCAGGCCAGAATATAACCACTGTTGACATGTTTCCCATGGCCAGTGTTACCTTCTAGCAGGCACGAAGTGGCTAAGTACCAACAAAAATGATAGATCCCAAAGCAGCACAGCAGCTTTCTGATGCTGTCCAATGCCAGGACATACCAAGTTTGTTCTTGCTGTTAATTAGGAATGAAGCCTACTGCTCCAGGGTTTACTATAGCACAAAGACAGCTGATGGGAAATTTCTGTTTAAAATTTTGGCTAACCTACGCGCAGCTGAAGATAGGTCCATATTAGTATGTACAATATTCTCTCAGTAAAAGATGACTGTGAAGCAGAATGGGTGTAGTGACAAGTGCTCTGTATATATCTGACAGTCCTGGGGTGAGCGCATGCTCTGGATATTTTGCAGATCAGCTCTGCCTGTCTCTCTTCGCTCACTAATGCTGGGTCAGGTCCAGTCCTGGCTGCTCCATCCTGGGGCTCTTCATAAGCCAGCTAGACTTTGCTGAGGGTGAAACCATAGCTAGCAGGTAAACCAGAGTCCCTGGAAGTATCCAGATGCTACCATCCATTATTCCTGTGAGGAACGGAAGACATGCTGTTGGGTCTTGTTCAGGCCTAGGCATATATTCTCCTGTTATATACTTCTCTCATTGTTTGAGTTAATCCCAGGGTAACCCATGTGTCCAAATTTGCTAAAGTTTGTGTGGACTAAGTAAGGTGTATTCAGGTTAATGGGAGGACCTGACTGGTAAAATTAATTCAGTTTTGGAAACAAGAGAGAGTCTAGCAGAGTGGAGGTGGGATGGTAGGAGGGTTGTAACACATGATGTACAAGCAGAAATATAGCTTGGAGGAAAGGCTAAGGAGGGCTGGTGGTTTTACCCAGCTGTGCAGCTGAACTCCACCACAACTACCCTCTCACTCCCTCTCCTCAAAGGGAAAGGGGGAAAAATACGATCAAAAGGGCTGAAGGGTTGAGATTAGGACAGGGAGATCACTCAAAAACTATCGTCATGGGCAAAACAGACTCAGCATAGGGAGATTAATGAAATTTAATACCTATTACTAACAAGCTAGAGCAGTGAGAAACAACAACAAAAGAAAACTAAACACACCTTCCCCCACCCACCCTATTCTACCTCCTCCCCAAAAGCAGTGCAGGGGAACGGGGCATGGGGGCTGCGGTCAGTCCCTGAACTTTGTCTCCCTCACGGTCCCTCTCTGCCCCTGCTCCCCATGGTGTCCCTCCCACGGGATGCCGTCCTTCCCCAACTGAGCCTGCGGGGGCTGCCCACAGGCAGCAGCTCTTCAGGAACTGCTCTCACACGGCTCCGTCCAACGGGGTCCATCCCCCAGGAGCAAACTGCTCCAGCACGGGTCCCCCACGGGCAGCAGCTCCCCCCAGACCCCCTGCTCCTGCGTGGGCTCCTCTCCACGGGCTGCAGCTCTGGCCCGGGGCCTGCTCCTGCGGGGGCTCTCCATGGGCCGCAGGGGAACTGCTGCTGTGTGCCTGGAGCACCTCCTGCCCTCCTGCTGCACTGGCCTTGGGGCTGCAGGGATGCTTCTCATTCATCGCTCTCCCAGCCACTGCTGCACAACATTTTTTATTTTTATTATTCCCTTTCTTAGATCTGCTCTCACAGAGGCACAAACAGTATCATTTATTGGCTCAGTTCTGGCCAGTGGTGGGGCCCTTTGAAGCCAGCTGAAATTGGCTGTTGTCTGACATGGGGCAGCTGCTGGGCTCTTCTCACAGAGGCCATCCCTACAGCCCCTCACTACCACAATCGTGAAATGTAAACCCACTGCAGGAGGGATCCAGTGTTCCGTCTCATGGCTGGCTATACAGAAAATGAAGACAAAGCATCCTAGAAGTACACAGAAAAAGGGCAACTAGACACTTCATACAAGTTGTAGACAGGTAATACAAATACTGGAACAGAAAACGAGAGAAGTTCTGGATTCTCCATCCTTAGACTTCCTCAAAACTAAAGTGGATAAGGCCCTGAGAAACCTGTAAATTTGAAGTTGCCTTGGCTTTGAGCCAGGGCAGGTGGATGACCTACAGAAATCCTTTCCTAATTTTATTTTGCAATTACATATTCAACATGAGGGTAGGACCAACACTTTATTATCTCCCCACAGCTCCTCTTCCAACTTTCTCTAGCACTACTAGTCATTTGTTATTTCTGAGGAAGGTGCTAACTTGTCTGTAGTTAGCCTGACAAGACTATAAGGCACAATGTTTTTCATATATGTGCATTTTATGCAGTACCAACTCATATTCAGATCATGTGGAACCTGTTTCTGGTTTCATCCTCTTAAATGGTTGTGGCTGGGCTTGAACTCAGAGAGACAAACATACACAGGCATTTTAAATTGAATTTAAAGAGAATGTTGTTGTCCAGGCCTCTGTGGATTTGGGCCTTGGACAACAGACTTTTTTTTTTTTTTTTTTTGAAATACTCATCTTATTTCAGCTCTTTCAACTTAGAACTTTTTAGGAAGGTACACATCAAAATTAAAAGGAAAACTGTAAATCTTTTAGATCAGGTTCAGCCTAGCTGGATTTCACCTGAAGATTTCAGCTGCCATGTCACCGAAACAAATAAATAAATGCAAAAGCATTTTCTTAGTTTACACCAATTGTAGATAGACAGAATAGCTAGAGTTGTAGAAACAACTTCAACATGAGAAGCCATTTCTCTGCCCTTTTGAAAGCAAAATGTGGGTATCAGGATCTTATTAAGTTACAAGCTGTTGCTTTGCTGCTGAGCTGCTTTCATCTGCAGGTTTTGTCCTGGTCTGCCTGATGTAGAGCTGAACCAGACAAATGCACTTGAATGCCATTTATAAATTGTATTGCATTTATAAATATGTGCTACTGTAATTTTGTTACTGTTTGTTTTTGTCTCTGAGCTCAAGAATCTTATCTCATCTGGATCTGAGAAGACACAGGTTAGAATCCTGTCTATACATCCCCTCCTTATGATCTCAGTTCATGACAATCCTGTTTCCTCATCTGAGGCATTTTATCTACTGAAGATTTGGAGAATAAACACAGTCATAGTTTGCAAATGCAAATGATTGCTGTGACTCTTCATTGAGATAAATGGCAACAGCCAGAATTTGATTTTTTTTTTCCTCATCTCATTGATATTCAGCAAAGTTCTTTAATGTTGATTTCATTCATGCTGCAAAACTGTTTACAGAATAATAATGCCTTAATCATGTGGTAAAATGGGGTCACGAATGCAGTGGTGATTAGGGCCTGAAACAGAAATCTCAAAAAATGATACACACAGCTAATTCACTCTGCAATTTTCCTTCAGTAAATGAGTAGTCCCACTGCTAGGAATCAGTGAAGCCTTACATGGGATGAGGTAGGATTTTGGCTGATTAACTACACCATAGCTCAGCTTATGGCCAATACCACAGCTACTTTCAGACTTCCAATTTAAGCATTTAAGCATAGTTCAGCACAAAAGAGTTCACATAGAAGTCACCACATTAAAATTAACAGCTGATGATATGATGAAGTCTTTCTGTATATTGAAAGCTCAGTTATTGCCACTGATGTTGCATATGTTATCAAATGTGGTGAAAGAACTTAGATTTTTATTTTTATTTTTATTTTTATTTTTTTTCAGACACTGGAGTTTTGCTGCAATGATATAGTGGAAAAAGACAGAGTTTAACATGTCTGAATTTACTGTACCATTCCAAATGTAAGAATCTGGAACATGGATGAATACATGCATGCTTACTTTTGTTGTCCTCACTGGATAGTTTGCCTATTTATGAACCCTGTAGCTGAGGTCACCTTCATAAAAAGAACCAATGAGAACAGACTAATAAAGATCTTTGACCTATGAACAACAAAAAAAAGTTGATTGCCAAGCATTAATTAACGTTGATGCCCAGCAGGTTATATGTTTTAATGATGAGTTAAAATATTTCCAAGAAGCACTTCACATTTCTTTATTATTTCACCCAATTTACTTTATTAAGGAAAACATGAACAGAAAGGGTGCATAGAATTCTCTGCAAGGTCGAGATTGGTTGCAAACTATTTAGTGGTAAAAAGCAGCCTACTGAAGACATTCAACTTTACTGAGAATCATAATACATTTCGATTTCCACTGAAATGCTCAGCCCAGCTATCCTACTCCCAGCAATTTTTATAGCTATTTATATATTACCCATATTGCTTTATTATTTTACCTTTAAGAAGTGCAGTTTAATGCTTGAGTGCTTTTCAATTTTGCCATTCAGACTTCAGATTAACTTTATAATGACTAGCTTAATTTTTACAGGTTGTAACATGTATTTTGTCTGAAAGATACCCCTGGTGATATGAGGCTTTAGATGACTTTGGTTTTGCAATAAAAGTTAGATGCAGTCTGATGCCTTCTTACAGTCATATTGTGGCTGATTATATGACTTCATATTATTTCTGGCCATTGTAGGATGCAATTTACAGCATATTTCTTTCATGGGGTTTGAAAAGGCAGAGATCCCTGAACTGCAGGGTTAGGAACAATTTTGCCCTTCATTTCTTGAGCCACAAACAGATTACAAGTTGGGTGGGGAGTCTGCATTGAGCCCTTACAATTGTTTAGTACAATGGGAAATAAGCATCCAAAGGGGAAAAAAATAATAATAAAAAAAAAAAAAAGGAAAAAAAAAGACATGGTTATACTTGAAAACCTGTTAGTGGGGACTGGTATTCAGCGTCAATTTGACTAGCTTCAAAAGGGTCAGACAGAGACAGTAGAACCACAGAACAAAAGCCCTTGTCTTCCTCTTAGAACTTTTTGACTCTTGAGTTTTGGGTAGGATTTATTTTACATTACCTTGGGAGACTTCAGCTCACACTGAAGCAGACACTTACTAGCTGAATTGTTCGCTAGGCTCTTCTGAATATATTGAGTAGATCCTCATGATCTATTGCAGAACATAGATATCCAGGGCAGGAGGCTGTAGTCCATGCACAGGTGAATTTTAGGTGTTACAAGATATCCTCCTTGCCATCTGCATGCTGCTTGGAAAGCATGGGTTTCTCCCATAATACTGTATCTCATCAGCTACCTTCACATAGACGTCTTTGATACTGTGGGGTACCACAGATTATACTAGGCAGATGTCTGAACAACCCAGTGCTTTTTCACATAGCAGATATCTGTAGTAGGTGTCTTAGACTCAAAAAGGAATTACCCTGGTGTCCTCAGTCCGGGTGTCTCCATCTAAACACTAGCTCCCGCTGTAGTTAATGGGGAGAAATTCAGCAGAGTCAAGAAAGTTTAAGATGAGACTCTTCTCACCAAACGTAGGCGCTTAGAGTGACAATGAAGTCTCAAATGATACTTACGTTAAAGAAACCAAGTCAAGGCTGACTAGCTTCAGGTACTTTATAGGCCATTGACCAACTCTTCAGTGACTGCACAGGGAATCCAGAGAAATTTGCTCAGAGACACCTGCATTGCAGAAACCAACATTCAGTCAGTCGAATCTCTTCTTGGATCTCCTATGCAATGTATTACAAATGAGTGGGCAGCAGATCACAAGAAACATAACTGCTCCTCCATCACAATATCAAGGGCTGGAGGAAAGCATTCCTCTCTATAGGACAGCTGAACCCAGGCAAATTAAATGTTGTACTCAGAGGTGATGCCCCCATAAACTGTATCAACTGAATTGTTAGGAGCAACTGGACCATCTCACAGTTTGAAGTACCTGAGGAATGGGAGCAAGGTCTATTCTCCTAATCTATGAAGAGTATAAGGAGTAGGCATTAATATCTGGTAAAAGGTAGCAAAACCCTATATAAACATTTTAAACTGTCACGTTTTGGTAAATATGAGACAGGTAAAATGTAGCAAGATGTTTGCTCATCATTGTACTTCATATGTGATACATAACCCCAGTTTTATGTAGAAGGGGAGAAAGGACTTAGGAAGTAGACTTAGACTTAAGTCCTCCAAGCATTAAGTCACGGACTTTCACATACACTGCTGTTTTCTAGTTCAGCATCTGCAATTTTTTGAAGGACTAAATTTTGGAGAAGTGTTACTGAACCCATACCCCAATCCATTCTGAAAGAGAAGTTGGATCTCAGTTTAAATGTTACATTACATTCAGGTTCCATCTGTGCATAAATAAATAAATACATAAAACAAACAATACAACAAACAAACAAACAAACAATAAAGTGATTAGCTGAAGTGACCTTGTAGCTAGGGCTTGAGTTACAAGTTGAGCTTGCTTACAGCATGTCTGCAAGGTGAGTCTGGTTTTAAGAGTGCTCCCAACTGTGCAAAGGTGACAGTGGAAGAAATACTTGCTTTCCCTTTGAGGGAGGGAGGCCCTTATTCACAGCAGTGGTAGTGTCTGAGGTGGGAGTCATATGGTGCATTAATCTGCGAGAGAGTCCTGGTTCAGAAAGAAATTCAACCTGAAGGAGTTAATTCCCCCCACAAGTCAAAAAGCCTAGAAAGAAAGGGACAAAATCTGCAGTGATAAAAATACATATTTGTTTGAGTCCAATCCCTTTTAAGTCGCACTCTTATCAAACAAATATTGCCAATTGCCAACACTTTTTTTTTTTTTTTTTCTTCCTTTTCTTTCTTCAACCTGAATTTAACATCATTAGGGGAGAAGAACTGTGAAAACCTCTGTCTGTTTTTGTTGAATGGGATTAAACGCTTCAGATAAGAAAGAAGTTATTTGATGTCATAGCTAATAAAAGAGAAGAGAAAAAGGTCTGAAAAAGTTTAATGGAGTGAAAGAAAGAGAAAAAAGTACCTTTTTCTTTTGTTTAAGAAAAAAAAAAAAAGATAATTTCTCATTCACTCTGAGCTTCTCAAACACTCAACTTTTAGTAGAACTCATGGCAAATCATGTAACTTTTTTCCCCCAAAGAATTGGATTTCACTTGCTGACATCTGTTTTTAGTAATAGATGCAATAAAACTACCTGTGCCAAGAAAGTCAGAACCTTATGCTTACTGTAATAAAGCAGAAGGATTTACAATTTGGTGCGAAAAGGTTTTATGGTTTACTATAATTTTTAAATTCAGAGTGTTTCTTAACTTTGAGACAGAAGTGATTAACGTGAAGAGGTGGCCTATTATTGCTATTTTTCCTCAGTAGATTTCAAGTAACATTCTGAAGGTGGTATCAATTATAGAGAAGGTCAAGGATACCTCCTGGAATGATTTTTCAATGGAAAAAGATCTTTTGTGAAATCATAGTTTTTCCATGTAAAATTCTCCATGAGGAAAACAAAAATGACAAACGCGCATACACCCACAAAAGAAAACACCTGCAATTTCAGTGTTGAGACAGAACATGAAATTACAAGACTGCCTTCCAAGCAGTTAACTGGAAGGTTACAGTAATACCTGGACCTCAGCTCCAATGCTCTTTGAAAAGGGGAGGAGGAAAAACTGATCTCACAGAGGGACTGGATTGGCATAGTAAAGTATGTTTCTGACACTAGGTTGGTTTATAAACTTATATATTATATCCATTATATTTCAAGTCCTTATTGTTAGTTTAGTTCATTTCTGTAGAAACCTCTGTTGCGGGAGAAACTTATTTTTTGCATGCTTAGATATAATGTACATTGTACCAAACTAAAATTTAGGTGTAAAGATAAGATGTAAAGTAAAGATACCGCCATGAAATTCTCATTATAGCAACCAAGCCTGAAAGAAAACATGATGTTTATGATTTAGGGAGACATTTTATTAATTTTTTAAAGATCTACCCTACTTTAAGAAATCACAAAAGGAGAGGAGTGCATAAACACTGCCCAAACAAATTCATTGATGCAACTTTTTACCAAAAGCTATCAGCTCAGAGAATTTATCTTTCATGAGATGAAACTGAAGAAAAGGCCTGAAGCTGTGTGGTTATTCCTGGAGAGATTAAAATGTTACACTGTGGTGTGCTGTTGTCTGGACAACAGCAGAATCACTGGCTTGCTAAAGCATTACCACTCCAGACCCTGTGGACTGAATGATTCCAAATGTCACTTTAAGACATGAAAGTCCACCGTCAAAGGGAAAAAATGAGTGCAGGTTCAGTTCAGGATCATGGAAAATGTTGGAGTTGACTACAGGGAAGGTTTGCCAGCTCTCTTTGTTATTTATTGCCAGATACAACATTGGACAAGTGTTTAGTCTGAGTATGATCTCTATACTAAAGCCAGAAAATGGACTAAGTTCAAATTGCACTTATTTACCTTAGTAAATGAGGTAAATATATCTCTTTCTGGTGCTTGAGTAATCTCATTTATAGCATTGATGACACAACGGGTTTCTGACAAGGAATTTTCTCTAAAAGCATCCTGCCTACAGCTAGTCTATTCTTCCCATGTGCATATCTGCAATCAGCAGCTATGTCCTGATAGCAAGCTTTTACTGGAGACAGTGATAGGGACGGAATGAGAGCTTTTAATCTCAGCCTGACTAGGAACTTGTGTGGTTTTATGAATAAAGAAAGCACCACATCAGATTGGGAAGTCAGTGAGAGTGGTCTAGAGGGGCAACATATCAGGGTTATCTTCTGACTCTACCTGAAACTTTAAAGACTTCTAGAACAGGAGGTATTTTGTTAGTGAAAGAAAGTGCATTGTTGCTCCTTTCTTTCTTCTTCCACCTCTAAAGAGGCCAATATGATAAACTTGTTTATTCTTCTAGATGTGGGATGTAATAGGACATTGTCCTGCAGCCTTTCTTTGTCATTCACAAGTATATCATCTCACGTCACAGCCCTGGCCATCCCCAGGGGTCCTGGGACTCCATAAGGGTGTGGGATGGGAAAGCAAGATACTCCAACTTGTGTTTTATTCCAAGTGGTCATAGTGCCACTGCTTTTACCACTGGAATATACTGGCTAAAAGCTAGCTTGGGTATGTCTATAGTGCTATGACCTGGTCTGGGAGAGAATGGGCTGGTCGTCACTTCTTGATGTCAGACTTGGTTGTTGTCAGGCAGGGAGCAAAATAACACCCTACAGGAGAATCTAGGAGATGGCATGGGACTTTCCAAGCACAGAAATGTAAATGTAAGCAAGAAAGGGATGAAAGAGTCTGTGTGGGTGTGAGAAGAGAAACTGCTGGGGGAGAGATACTTAACTTGACTTTGAGGGCTTGCCAAATAAAATATCACTGTACTTTATGAGTCCGAGGGCTCTGGGATCCTTGTGCAAATGGGCCAGCCTACAAGTGTTTATCAGGTTCTTTTGGGGAAGTAATGATGCAGTCACCCTGAAAGCTGTGTGGAATCAGCAGAAAGTCAGGTTTCTGTACTACACTTAGAATTAATGCACTCTTTGCTGCAATCAATTTGCACTTAATGATGCATTTAGTGGTAATAAATGTGGAGAGCTATAAAATATTCTTACAATTGTTGTACTTTGCTACCTTTTGGGCAGGTGGGAACATGATGTGAACCATTTTGGGGAAAAATTCCCAAATAGTTGAGGTAGAAAACCATGAGAAAAGAAAAAGATAACAAGGTTACTGGGAATTCTCTATATCAGTCATAAGAGTGCTGAGTTAAGAAAATAGCATTTAGAAACTTCTTTTGTTAATTAGAAATATTCTCCTTGCATCTATACAGTAGTATTCCCTCTGAGATTTCTGTGCCACCAAGCAAGGCATTTAGGAAGTCATTATGACATACAAATAGAGCATGCTAAATTAAACTGATTAATTCATCATATGAATATTTTCAGCTGCTTGATTTTGGCTGACAGTAAGTTCTAATGAACATCTAATGAGGAAAGAAAGTCCAAACATCTCAGAGGTCTGAATCACTGAGGAAGGTGTGACACAAAACTTAACTGCAAGTGGAGGACATATAACACACCATTTTCCATGGGACCGGAATTTTGTTCAGTATACTCCTCCAAGCATTTCAGAGATAATCCAGCCCTGACACAACCTGTGAATCTCCCTTCTGGATATTTCAGGCAGGAAAGTTTAGACACTAGGATCTATCTATCTATCTATCTATCTATCTATCTATCTATCTACCTACCTATTTATTTATTTAGAGTATGCCCTACATTTCAGGATTGCTAGTAATTTGATTCAGTGATCCTTGGCTGGGCTGAAAAGCATTTCTATCATCCGGTATTTTCTTTATGTAGACAGTGTAGGTGAAGGCAGCTAAAAATTAAATGTGGTGATCAAATGGTTTGGACAGGCAGAATTGACTCACTTTTCACTTTCTGCCCTGGAATACTAAAAGACATGAGCTCACTTTTTGGCATGGGGAAGAGTGAAGTGGAGGGCTGAGAATGTCTGAAAACATCAGCTTGAGCAGGTGCAGGGAGGGTAGGTGGAAATATTCAGCTATTGAATATTGGTTCACACAGTTTGGATTTCTTTTAGTATTTTCCATAAAAGCTTGGAGTTTAGAGGGGCATAGTATTTTCAGGGGCCATCAAGTTTCAATCAATAAGGAATAGACCAAGCTAATGTGAATAAAACCACAAGCTTGTCCCATTTCTCTTCCAGAACTTCACCCCATCAGATCTAAAATGCTGAGGTTCAAAAATTTCAGTTAATGAGTTTTCTTTTCCTATTTGCCCTTTTGGACCTCTTTCAGACTTCAAGCTGCTTGCACTACTCTAAAGTTTCCACTATTTGGAACAATGAAAAGTACTGAAATCTCAAAGGAAGGTAAGATAGCGAGAACTGTCCATCTTTATCTTGTGCTCGCATCTAGAAGTTGAGGATGATGAGAGCAGAACTCTTGACAGCATGTTTTTACACAACAGGAATGAAGGTGAGATGTGATTATAGATGCCTCAATTGTAGAGATGCCAGAAGAGAGAGAATTTCACCTTAAGCAACAATGAGTCCGTGCTAGTTTTATTTTTGCATCAACAGAGCATAAGAGAAAGTAGGCAGACTGTGGTAAGTATGATGAAAACACTGTATTGTGTTTACGTGGCAGGGTTTTGGTTGTGCAGGGCTGGCCTCTGAGAAGGCCCCCATGATGTCAGGTAAGGGCCAGTTACAGCCAGCTCCAACAGGGAACCGCTGCTGGCCAGAGCTGAGCCGATAAGTGATGTTGTTTGTGCCCCTGGGAGAGCAGATTTAAGGCAGGTGGGGGGACGCAACCTGCTGTGCAACAGCACATGCAAAAGAGGAGTGAGAAGCAGCCCTGCAGCCCCAAGGCCAGTGCAGCAGGAGGGCAGGAGGTGCTCCAGGCACACAGCAGCAGTTCCCCTGCGGCCTGTGGAGAGGCCCCTGGTGGAGCAGGCTGTCCCCCTGGAGCCCATGGGTCCCACATGGAGCAGATCTCCACGCTGCAGCCCGTGGAGAGGAGCCCACGCAGGAGCAGGGGGTCTGGGGGGAGCTGCCGCCCATGGGGGACCCGTGCTGGAGCAGTTTGCTCCTGGGGGATGGACCCCGTGGGACGGAGCCGTGTGAGAGCAGTTCCTGAAGAGCTGCTGCCTGTGGGCAGCCCCTGCAGGCTCAGTTGGGGAAGGACGGCATCCCGTGGGAGGGACCCCATGGGGAGCAGGGGCAGAGAGGGACCGTGAGGGAGCAGAGGTGAAGCGTCAGGGACTGACCACAGACCCATTCCCCATTCCCCTTTGCCGCTTGGGGGGGAGAATCTTAGTTTCTCACTGCTCTAGCCTGTTGGTAATAGGCAATAAATTATATTAATCTCCCTGCATTGTCTGTTTTGAGTGACAATTGTCACTCAATGATTATCAACACTGTCCTTATCTCAACCCTTGAGCCCTTTCCATCATATTTTCCTCCCCTTTCCCTTTGAGGAGGGGGACTGAGAGAGTGGCCTTGGTGGAATCCAGCTGCCTATCTGGGTAAAACCATGACAAGTATGTGCTGAATATCTCCTGAATTCCTGTGGGACATGTTAGGGGAGGTTGAGTTCCTCTTGTGCAGCAGAATTCTCTTTGCATTTCTAACCTGAACAAAGCTGTTTTCCAGAGCGTCCAGAGCACCTTAGGCTCTAACACTGCTCTCCTTATTGTTGGTCTTTGCTGAAAGATCAAAGAAAGGAGCAGATAGAAGAGGCCTGCATGGCCTCTGTACTAATGCCAAGGGCATTCTCTGGTTTAAAAACTTATTCTTTAAGTGATCTTTCGCAGCAGACTGCACAAAAGAGTGGTAGGAGAACCTAGAAGAAAGCAAAACAGCTCTATTTTGACCTAAAACACATTTCCCCCTGTTGCTTGCATGGAATTTTTCTTGTCATTCTCTTCCCTGCCCCAGGAGTTTTCATTTCAAGATGGCCAGAAGCTGTAATGAAAGATGGGATATTTTTATTCATCTCCAGTGATGGGCTACTCATGTTCACATGCTTCTGGATGGCAGGTACGTTCACATCTGTTTATAAAAGACTACTTAGAGACCTTGTCTTTGTTCCGAATATCTGCCTTCTGCTTCTTGTCCCCAAGAAACAGCACACAGTGCCTTCAAACATAAAGAGATGCCTTTCATAGAAATCCTTGTCTAGATGTTACAAGATGCAAACAAGTTTCTGTTCCCTGTGACATCACTTCCACAATCTACAATCCAAAATTATATACTGGGCACCTCAGTAATGGAGGGCGATGGCATATTTATAAAGTGACTTTTTCTGAGAGAAGTTTCTGGCATCAGGAAAGCCAGATTCCAAGTGGAATAACAGGATTCCACTTAAAATTAACAAATGTGCTTCAGACATTCCCCACAAACCTAAGGAAATGAGACAATTTCCCCTGCTTACCTTGACAGGAAATATTTGCTCTGGTTATGTCTCAGAGTAGCAAAGCGTTTAGGTGGGACTGACTGGCTGGGGAATAAAAGCACTCCTTGAGCAGCTGTCCTGCTGTCTCTTGAAATGTTGTCCCCATGCCGTTGTCTCTGTTTGGGACAGTGTTCTCTCTGTACCCCTGCTCCCTTCTCTCTGCACCCTCAGTACAGTGGCAGCTTTCACTCTTGCACAGGTTGCAGTCACATTTAGGTGTGGTGTAAGGTCAGGATCTCCAGGCTGTTACCTCTTCCGCAGTAATTAAAGCTCTTCTGGTATAGAATGAAGATACCTTTTCACCTCTTTATTGACCCTCAACATCCAGGACAGCTTCTTTTTCCTGTTCCACTTTGAGGAGATCTATTAATTGCAACACAAAAACAATAGGATGAAAACCAAACTTTTACTATTTCTTTTATCCCATGCCAGAATTCCTGTCTTATGTAAGCCAGTGACACAAGATATAGGTCGTTTCTCCTTTTCTCATTAAAAGTGTTGTGAAGGTAGTGAAATATTGTTTTCCTTTTATTCTTATCCTTGAATGAGTTGTAAACAAAACCCCCAAAATATCCATCCTGTCATAGATAATGTTGGTGAAAATTAACTATGTCCCTTACCCCAGTTCATCAGTAGATGGTGGCAAAGAGTTCTTGCTCATCGGAGTTTTGGACCCCAGGGGCTATACAAATACGACAATAACAACAACTGATGGGTAATGTTTTACATCTGCTGCACTCCTTAGCTTCAGCTGCTGTATTTGTGTGTAAATGAACCTGTTGCAACTTCTAGTTGCCTTCTGACATGAAAAGACTTTGATTTCACAGAATCATTTGCTGGCAATGTTTCCTTTTTCCAGGTAGTCCTTATCTTCCAAAGGTCTCCAGACTTTATTTGTCTGGCTGAATCCAGGGAATGCATCTATCTGCAACTAAGTACTTCTTCTCACTATCTTGGTTTTGTTATTATTTACTCTGTAGCTCTAACATTTAACTAAGAAGCATATGAGATATGATGTGTATGAACTATGTGGCAAAATACAACTATATTACAAGTTGCATTACTCCATAATTAGAAAATAAAATGAAAACTATTTGTCTGTACAAGAAACCAATACACAAAACATGCAAAGTCTCTTGCATGGAAGATCTTATCAGAGAAATAATTATATCCTGAAATTACAAGCACTGTGCTTGAATTCTCAAGAGCATCTTACAGCACAGACTGGTGTTTCATTACTACAGTTTCATGGAACTCTCAGATCACTAATCCTAAAGCCTTTATTTGGGATTAGAATATAGATTGTAATTCTTTATGGGCAGAAATGTATTGCAGTTTTGCATCAGCAATCTGCTAATAACCAGACCAAATTAGCATTTTAAGCTTTACTTGTGGCAGATCACAGCATGTGTCTATAGTCTATCCTTTAGCAACACAGCCTGGGAGACACATAATTGTAGATGTCTTTAGTATTGGCAAGAATATTGGGAAAACAAACAGACAAACAAAAAAACACAATGGTGAAAAGATATGGGGTAAACAATAGCATTACTCCTAACATTAAAGCTGCTTCCTAGTTCTGCATCCAGTTTGAATTTGAAGCTGACATTTGTGATGAGAAGTAGCAAGTGCCATTTTAATTTCCAACATTACTTTTTTTTTTTTTTTTTTTTTTTTTTTTCCCCACCCCCACTTTATAGTCATCAAAATATCCTTCCCATTGTCCTTCCCAATGTCCTTCCCCCAGTGGGGAAGCACGGCTTCCTCACTCATTCAAACTAGTCTAAAGCCAGTCTTGGGAGTGAAAGTGGAAACCATTTTCCATCAAAGAGAAATATGGGGAGTGTTGCTATATATTGAAATACCCATCCACATTCATAGCTTTTAAACACTATTCTTAATTACATTTGAACTTATTTTAAATACTTAATAGCAAGTGAGAAATGTCACTGTGGACAGCTGGTAATTGCAGAAAGCTTGACTGCAGAAAGGAAAGCAAAGAAGGTGTTTAGCTGTACTGGAAACAAGGCAGGAAGTAATGCAGAAAATCTAATGAAAGAGAGAGGTTCGGGGCAAGAGGTGCAATTAAACATCTGCCATGGTGAAAAAAAAAAAACAAAAATAATAATAATTTAAAAAATCCAGGTAGGGATTCCAGATAGAGAGATCAGAAAGGCTCAGGCCACTCAGTGAGAGGGGGGGCAGACAGTAGAGGCTCTTTTATAAAACAAAAAAAACAGTAAAAAGTTCAGTCATGCAACAAGGGACTTTCAATTAAGCTAATAGGCAATGATTCAAAGCTCAGGAAAGAAAAACTGAATAATGCATAATTAACCTGAAACATATTGTCACAGCATTTCACTAGGAGCAAGCAGCTCTGAGGAATGTACAAATAACATTAAAAAAAAAAAAAAAAGCTAGTGTTAGGCACTACAAATGTTAATCGTATCCCAGACATGATATACATAACGTTCTTAGTTTTTAATTATATGGCTACAGTCTATTTTTTGTACAGTACCCCTTGTCTTAAGTAGGGAGAAGATGGATACATAGATGGACAGAATGGAGTTTGTATGCATAATTCAAAACATACCTTTAATGCTTGAGTGTTTGGCTTCACCATCACAAGGCTCTTTTTGTTTAAAATTGGTGTAGTGCAATGACCCTTGTATTAAAGATTTCACAGTCAAAGTCCACGTTATACACTGATCATGAGGTCACTGGCACCAACACTGTAAACACCAGTGTTGATCAAATAGTAGGCCTTGCACTGGGTTTGCCATAAAAAACCTTAAATTTTCTTCAGAACAGTACCTGGGGTCTGGACAAACAGCAAGCTGAACATGAAGGAGCAATGTGTTCTTGCAATAATGAAGGTAAAACAAGTCCTGGGCCACATCTGCAAGCCTGCAGCCAGCAGATCAAGGGAGGTGACACATTACATCTTAGGCCACACCTAGAAGGATGGCTCCAGATCTGGTCTCCTCAGTTTAAGAGAAACCTTGAAGAACTGGAAATAGTCCAGTGGAGTGCCACTGAGATGATTAGATCATTGGAGAACTTGACACATGTAGAGAAGTTGATGTAAAAGGTTTTGCTAAGCCTAGACTGAGAAAGGATCTAATCACAGTCTTCCAGTAGTTTTTATACACACAAAAAAAGTGGGGTAAATATTAAGACCTGGCTTGACAAGTCCATAAATAATCTAACCTAAGGCCCTGATTTTGACAGGAGTTTGGTCCAAATAATCTCCAGAGTCCCTTCTAACATAAATATATCTATGATCCTGTGTCTTTCACTGTCCTGTCCTGGGGGAGACAGCTTTATGCTCATTGGCATGGGATAAGAACCATACTGTCTGGGGATGTTGCTGGAAAGAGCTGGAGAGAAGAGGGACAAGAAGGAAATGTCATTTACAGCCTTCAGCCTCCAACCTGATACAATGGACAAGCATGACCTAAAGGATTTGTCCTGTCTCTGCTGCCTAAATATTCTTAATAATATGCCTTGTCTCCTGCTGTGACCTTCACTGTGGCAGTGGCTGTCAAATGATTGCCCTAATAAGCATAGCCATATCTCCAAATGGAAGAATATGTTGAACCATGAAAAATGAACATATTTCCAAACTCATATTTTCCAGCAGCAGCATATTACATTGTCTCTTAACATAATGGATTTGTTAGTATTGCCTCGGTTTGAAAAGTGCAGCAGGCACTGCTAAGGTGAATTATGAGAGGTTAACAATGAAAAGTAAGCAATGTGTACTGAGCTGATGACTCATACAGATCCTTTCGAGAGATGTACATATTAAAAACAGCTGGAAAATATCAGACAGCATAAAAAATACACCATCTTTTTTCTAACCTCAGATATTGTAAATATACTTGGGATTTTAGTACTGATCATATCTAATTTCAGAGGCAATGGTGGAAAATATTGCATCACAATAGTTACAGTGTGACTTTTGATTTATCTCACTGACACCCATCAGATCCTTCAATGCCTTGATGTCAAATAAGCACAGAAAAAGACAGATATGCAAACACAATTCAAGTGATTTATGTGGAGTGTGGAAGAACTCCATATGTGTGTATAGTCATATTTTCATTTTGGCTTCTATATTCTTATCTGAAACTATTTCTGTGCCTGATTTATAAGGCATCCAGTAGGTTTCTGATTGGTTAACAGCTTCAAGGCTGACTTAACTTTAGAAACATCCATATCCCTGGACCATCCTACAGAGTTCACAGAATGTACATTCTTCATGCTCTGGCCTCATTATGAGTGTATGTTCCACATGTTATATCATGAATTGGAAAACGAGGAGGAAACAGTTTAACAAGAGGTCATTTGATTTGAAAGGAATGTTAATATATTTCTGCTTCAAGTGTATCTCTGAAATGAGAGTTCAAGCTTCAGAGCCACTTTCCCAGGAAAAATGTCCCAATTAATCTTTCAGTAATCCTAATTGGCAAGATGTAAATTTGAATGCAATAATAATACCTAAAAATAAGCTAAGAGACCTAATAACTTTTATTGATCAGGATTTTATTATATATACATCTATTCAATTCTGATGAATGTCAAATAAAGTACCTAATGCCCAGTTACTAATTCTGTAACCAAAGACCAACTACAAAGCAGTGATGCAAGGACTAATTTCCTTATGTACAGATGAGAACGTAAGCCAATTTTGTGACTCACCAAAAATCATGAAAGGAATTATCTGAAGAGATAAACTTGCAATGCAACAACTTCTGGACCCCAGGTCCACCTTTGGACCACATGCAGTTTTACTTTGGATGAAGAGGGAGGGCTATAATGGGCACTTACGCAGTTTGTCATGTAACACAGCTGCAGAAGCACATCTCTGAGTTTTCTCTGCTTATGTTTGGCACTACCATGACATGTGCATCCTTGAATTAAATAAATAAAGGGTGATAACATGGAATATATATTGCTCAGAATGACTAATGTAGGTACTTGTTAGCACAGATATAACTGGATTGAGAAGTACGTCCATGGCATAAGTGAACTGCCAAAACAGTCTGCAAAAATAACAACCAAATGAACACCTACCCAGCTCCCAAAACCTGAAAGTACCCAAATCCCCAGCTGTGGAATGTATATTTAACTGCACCAGACAGTCATTTCTTGTGACTTAATGCACAGATATACTATTGCAAAGGTTATTTTCCTTAATTAATCATAGTATTTCTCCTTTGGAGATCTTTTCCTTGTCACACCATCCTTCATTATTTTCTTGCCTTAAGCAACTTTTGAACTTCCAAGTGTTCTTGTAGCTTCTTCCATTTTACTGGAGATCTCTATTTATTTGCTTTATTACTGTCTTTGAGAAGGATAATAGTGGAATTGATTTGGTTCCTTCAGATTTTAGCCATTCTGCTCTATCAACTCTATCTCCTCTTCTTCATCCTTGTGCAATCTTTTTTATTCCTTCTCCTTTTACTTACCCAAAACTTCCAATACTTGTCTTATTTTCTTATTTGTCTTCGTTTCCTACTCCTCTGGTTTACCATGCCTTTATTTATTTATTGTACTGTATGTATGTATGTATGTACGTATTGTACTGACCATACTAACTGTAATGTCTAGTTTTGGATCCCCCCACCCCTCCCTAATTTATAACTTAGAGTATTCTGATCACTTCTACAGACTGGACTATGGAGGTTTGACCAGTGATTTGACAGCAGGAGTCTCAAAGGAATAGAATGAGGAATCAATGAGGAGTCAGTAATTATTCATTCTTCTCTGGCATTTATCACTTCTCCTCTAACACAAGCTTATTCACATGCCACCATCCTATGTTGCTGTCTTTGCTACGTTTGGTGGGTAGGTGCTTCCACTATAGAATAGGGAAAGGCGTTAAACTTTCAGTGTAAGGCAGCAGGATATTTCCATACTATCATATTCCTGTGGTGGTTTTACCGTGCTAGGCAGTTAACACCACAACCGCTCTCTCACTCCCCCTCCTCAGATGAGGAGGGGAAGAAGTAAAGGAAAGAACAACTCACGGGTTGAGATAAGGATGATTTAATTAAAAAGGGGAAAAATATATATATATATAATTAAGGAAATATTATTATTAATTAAACAATTCAACTAAAGGGAAAAAAGGGAAAGGGGAAAAGGGAGGGGGAAAGGGAATAACTAAACAAAACAAGTAAAGGCTATGTGGAAGTGCAGAGGAAAGAAATTACTCTCTACTTCCCACAAATGAGCGATGCTTGACCACGTCCTTGAAGCAGGGCCTCAACGCACGTAGCTGGTGTTCGGGAGGAGGACAGACGTTTTCGCAACGAGAGCCCACCCCTCCCCTCTTCTTCCTTTTTCCACCTTTTATTGCTGAGTGTGACATCATATGGTATGGAATATCCCTTCGGTTGGTTGAGGTCAGCTGCCCTGCTGATGTTTCTTTCTCACTTTTTGCCCACCCCCTAGGAGGGTCAGAGAGAGTGCTGATGCTGTGCCAGCACTTCTCAGCAGCAGACACAACACTGGTGTGATACCACTGCTGTTCTAGCTACAAGTGCAGAGCGCAGCACTGTATGGGCTGCTGCAGGGAAAGTTAACATCCCAGCCAGACCCAGTACAGTTCCCCACCTATGAACAGGAAAACCATTTAGAACATTGCAAACAATGGATAAACATATAAACATAAACCATATAAACGTAAACCATATGAAAAACTCCACTAAAGCCAATCCATGAGATTGCTGATCTGCTGGTATGCCATGAAGTACACTCCAGGACTTCAGTATAATAACTGGTAATAAGTATAATAACTCCATTTAATGACAGATATGCTGTCTCAGCTACTTTCCTCTCCATTATTCTCATTCATCAACATAATGATGCTATCTGGGTACTAGGTAACAGTTCTCTTAATCTACTACCTTAAACACCCTTCTTCTTCGAGCAGGGCTGTGGGTACTTAATCTCACTTTGCATAGGTGTAAATCTGTCCAGGTGCTAACTTTGTTTGTGTGCATTTTGACCCAGAGGTGTAGAGGTGTATGCACTTGAAGAAAACTATCTCACTTCGAAGACCAATGACCTAGATTTTTCCAGGTTTGGCTGTTAATTTTTATTCTCATTTGAAGACTCTGCTTTCAGACTTTTTTTTTTTTTTTTTTTTTTTTTTTTAAAAAAAAGATTATCTGGTTCTTTAAAATGGTTTTAAAAATTTTAAAGCTGAACATTGAACAATCAAAAGTAGTTAACTCAGCATTACTCAGAGTTATTATTCACTTCGAAAAATGTAAGCTCATTGAACAGCAGCTGACACTCAGCAGAGTCTGTTAATGAGGGTGGCTGACAATCCTTAGCACTCCTTTGTACTTTACATAGTATGTCCCTAATGGACAGTCTGCCATTTTAGATTAAAGTGAGAACTTCAAAGAGCTTTAGAATCAGAATCATAGAAACATAGTATATCCTGAGCTGGAAGGACTGATCCCACAAGGATCATCAAGTCCAACTCCTGGGTCCCCAAAAGACCACCCAAAAATCAGACCATGTCTAAGAGCATCGCGCAAATGTTTCTTGAACTCTGTTAGGCTCAGTGCTGTGACCATTTCCCTGGGGAGCCTGTGCCAGTGCCCGACCACCTCTGGGTGCAGAACCTTTCCCTAAACCCCAGCCTGACCCTCCCCTGTCCCAGCTCCATGCCGTTCCCTCGGGTCCTGTCACTGTCCCCAGAGAAGAGAGCTCAGCGCCTGCCCCTCTGCTCCCCTCGTGAGGGAGCTGCAGGCCACCATGAGGCCTCTCCTCGGCCTGCTCTGCTCTGGGCTGAACAAACCAAGGGACCTCAGCCACTCCTCATATGTCTTGCCCTCCAGACCATTTACCATCTTTGTAGACCTCCTTTGGACACTCTCTAACAATTTTATATCTTTCTTATACTGTAGTGCCCCAAACTACACAGGGTAGTCGAGGTGAGGCCACACCAGCACAGAGCAGACTGGGACAATCATTTCCCTTGACCAGTTAGTAGTGCCTTGCTTGGTGCACCCCACTGTATGGTTGGCTCTCCTCGCTGTCAAGGCACACTGCTGGCTCATGTTCATCTTGCTGTTGACCAAAGCCCTTTCTGTGGGGCTGCTCTCCAACATCTTGTTCCCCATTCTGTACATACAGAGTTGCCCCATCCCATGTGCAGAATTTGGCTGTTGCTCTTGTTAAACTTCATATTGTTGGTGATTGCCCAGCTCTAATTCGTCAAGATCTCCCTGCAAGGCCTCATCACCCTTAAAGGAGTTAACAGCTCCACCCGGTCTGGTATCGTCCACAAACTTGTTATAAAAAGCTTAAAGTCCTTCATCCAAATAGTTTATGAAAACGTTGAAGAGCTCCTAAGAGGGAGACCTGGGGAACTCCACTAGTAACAGATCGCCATCCTGATGTAACCTCATTTACAAGAATCTTTTGGGCCCAACCCACCAGCCAATTGTTCACCCATCTTATTATGCTTTTATCTAACTGCATTCTGGTCATTTTTTCCAGAAGGATACTGTGAGAGACAGTATCAAAAGCTTTACTAAAATCCAGAAAGATTACATCAGCTGGATTCCTTTGGTCAACTAGCTGGGTGATCTTGTCATAAAAGGAAATTAAGTTTGTTAGACATGACCTTCCCCTTATGAACCCATGTTGGCTGTTACCAATGTCTGTGTTGTCCTTCAGGTGTTTTTCAATAACTCTCAGAATAATCTTCATAATTTTACCAGGCACTAAAGTGAGACTGACAAGCCTGAAATTAGCAGGATCTTATTTCTTGCCCTTCTTGAAAACTGGAACCGCATTTGCCAGCTTCCAGTCGACTGGAACCTCTCCACATTTCCAAGACCACTGAAAAATATTTGAGAGAGGTCCTGCAATGATATCGGCTCACTGTCTGTCTCTCTCATTAGCATAGACAGAGCTGAAAATCTGTGTCTATATGTTTCACTAGGCTCTGGCTCAGTAATGTCCACAGAGGGTCTGTTAGAGTTTCGGTAGTACACATATAACCAGGCCATCTGTGGTGGGCTTCAGCTCGTACAATTATTTGGGCCTTCAGCAAGACATATGAGGTATGTTGCTGTTGCAGCACCCAACAAGCGTCTGTAGGTTGAAGTGCAAACACAACGCCCTGTTTTCTGATGATTGGGCAGATAGTGGGCAGAAACAATAGACGATATAAACTGTTTCAATAAAAAAAGGTATCCCAGAATATGGCCTTCTGAAGAACTTGAAGCATTGGTAAGACAACCTTGTGGAATTGGTTACCTCTATCTCCTGCATCACAGCCATTCTTCTTCAAGTTTTGTGTGTTTGGAAGAAACTTCAGTATTTATTTATTTATTTATTTGCAGAAATGCCTGTGTCAGATGGGGGTATGTGTAAAATACTTATCAGACATGTTTTGAAAAAAAAAAAAGAACTCAGAGTGACAGGAAAAAGTAGTATCAAAGTGCCTGTGCATGCACAGCCCCAGGCATGACCTATATGCACAAAGAGTAAGTTCCCACATAACTCTCTGTGTTACCCTTTTGGTGATAAAAGAGACAAATAAGTATTTAATTAGGCATGTCAATGGCAAACACCAGATCTGATATCCACAGCGGTTCCCATAGACTCACCATGGAATCACAGTGTATGCATGAGTAGAAGGCAGAAGGTTCCCCAAACTGGCACAGCTCTGACAAGCTTTCCAGGTTGTGTATGGACTCCTTGCGGCAACTTTCCTCCCAGTAGGCATTCCTGGTGCGTGTTTGGGTAAGACCATAGCATGCACCATTCCCTCAGGCGTGACTGATATAGCAGTGTACCAGCCTTGGTGGGAGCTCACAACACAGATATTAGCATGTTGGGGCAAACATGTGGAGAGGTGCCATTGCAAGCAGGGGAACAAATCATTTCTGTTTCTCATCAGGATTAAATAAAATAGGCAAAATTACAAAAAGTTACTTCTGACAAGCTGTGAAAGCAAACATAAATTTGCACTTTAATTTCATTTTTATTTGCAGTCTAGAAGTGGTGCAGAATTACTTTAGACTGGGGCGTTTTGGTGTGAACTAAAGCAGAATCTGTCCATGTCTGCAGTTGACTGGGTGTTTCTGCCTTTCTGTGTGCCACAGAGTGACTGCATAAATCCATTTCTGCACTGAAGATGAAGCTCACCTGCTATGCACTTGCTTGCCAAAGTGAAGGCAGCCTCCTGCTAAGTAATCTTTCCCAGGTAGCAGAATTTTTATGGTTCCTTAATGCTTCATCAGGTGTTAATCGTAACGTTTTACTGTCTGAATAACACACATATCTCCCTCAAGAAAGTTTTGGTTCACATCCAAAAATTCTGTTCCCAGAGTAGACAATACACTTTGATAGCAGTGACCAAATTTTGCCCCATGCACAATTTCCGGGCTTAGGAACTAAATAAGAAATAAATTTGTTAGCTGCTGCCTTTGATATTACCGAAGTGCCTGTATTTTATTTTCCAGGATACTGCTGCTGTGGAAATCAGTAATTCCAGAGAAGAATAGCCTAATTCCTCTCACTCATTCCTACATGAAAGTGTAGCTTGATTAAGATTAAAGAAGGTTAAAGGGGTGCATTTGGGGTGAAAATCAATGCCTTGCTCTTATGATCCAGAACTGGACTGATGCAGAAAGGTTCATACTAGCATGAGAAAATTTGTCTTCTATTCATTCCTATAAAAAAGAGAACAAAGTATATTCCCTTCCTCCACACCATGGACTCTAAACTGATCCATGTCCAGACTCTCAGCCAATATTTTTAACAGGTCACCTAAATGACTTAGAAACTAAGACCTCATTTTCAGAGGAGATGGTTTATTAAGCACCTGTCTTTTAACTACTTGCTGAAAATGGGATTTAGGCTCCTAAAACATGAAGTAAGTTCTAAGTATTTTTTTTGCTCTTCAGTATGCTTTTACAACATTCAGCTGGTGAAGCACTAGTCTGTGAAATATTCCAGGCCCAGGTTTTGATTTTTCTCTGGAAGAGCTGTTTTGCACTGTATAAGGTCAAAACGAATTCTTCTGTCAAAAAAGTATTTGAGGTAGCTATTCTTCTCTGCATTTTCACCTGTAAAATAAACATAATCCTATAATGGTACCCTTTGGTCAATGTTACTCAGAAAATATAGGAAAAAAAAATAATAACCATCCCTTTCATCCCTACAATTGCAATTTTTAGCCTTTATTTTTCACCTTTTGATCTCAGAATGTTTTATGGAAGAAATAAGAACAGTGAGTGCCTAGTCCCAAAATCATTGTGGTATCAACTTTACGGGCTTGAGTTCAAAGTTTCACTGTAAATATGCAATTTTCACACATGGATGATGCTGAAGTACACAAGTGCAGATGCCAAGACTTTCATCTGATGACTCTGGGGTTTCTGGCTGGGAATGTGCTCCAAGGAGAAGTCACTCTAAGGTTTGGATGTTATTGTAGCCAAGAATATGGGGTGACAACTTCAAACTGAGCCTCCCAGGGCCACAGAGACAGCTCGTGGCTAATGGTCTGTGAGCACCAAAGGGTACATCATGGTTTCTCAAAGTAACCTACACATGGGCTTCTGGCTTAGTCATGTCAGGTTCATGCCACTTCCTAGGACACAGCCATTGCCATTGCTATTAGTCATTGTCTGTTGTATTCTCCATACATCATGCATAGAAAAAAATCCTTCCTCTTATGAAAGATGGGTGAGAGAGGTGGAAGAAACATTCCCACATTATTTACCTGGTGTGTTCAGTTGTCTTTCACGTCAAAAAGTCATGCTAAGAACAAAGCTGATGTCACAGAATTACAGAGGGGAATGGGGTGTGTATGGGGGATATCCAAGGACCCTTAGGCTCAGAAAATCAATTTCCAGCAGCATTAACATTGTGGAGGCACAAGGCACTTCTCTCGAGTCCTTTTGCTGTCTAACTAGACACCACAGGTTTAAATGCAACATCCAGGAGTGGCTGTTTTGGACAGCATGATATACTTTGGCCATGCTGTGGTTCTCCTGAACCTCCATGGAGATTTCAGGAAACTGCCCAGCGTTTTACCCTAGTTTAATACAATTTACATCACTTTTGCAGCCATATTAACTTCTGCCCCTGTGTTAGTAGAATTTTTAAAGGGAAGGGAAATGCTAAACTCAGTGCAGTCCTTCACATATTTTTCAAGTAACTTGAAAAACATCTGATCATAGCAAAGGCATTTGTGCAAAGTACACTCTGAAACTGCAATTGCATCCAGGCCTCCAGCCAGAGGGTCTTGAGGGCTTTTAGAACTAAAAGAGAAACTAATCCTGTCATGCAGAGACAGAGGTATGAAGATGAGACATGTTGCAAGAGACCAAAGAGACTGTTTATATTTTAACCTTAGTTTTTCCTGGCAGGTTGAATCTCTTTT
>NC_048894.1:151169366-151219222 GCF_011077185.1 Oxyura jamaicensis | reverse complement strand
CTTTTTCTTTTCCTTTTCCTTTTCCTTTTCCTTTTTCTTTTTCTTTTTCTTTTAGCCTATGCTGTTCTGACAGAAACTGATAGCCACAGCCCAAGAACTCTTACAGGTTTTTTTTTTGTTGTTGTTGTTGTTTTGTTTGTTTGTTTGTTTCCTTTAAAATATGAACATGTATTAAGAATGGTGTGTTTTCATGGATGTCTCCCTTGTCATTATGCTGACTACTTTCCCATCTGTTTGCAATCTCAAATCATTGTAGTGGCAGTGAAAGTATGGAAGCAGCTGCTTTTTGAAATCCAAAGTTCCATCATTATTCTTTACTTAATCTTGGCTAAAGAACCTACCTGACTCTGTTCCAGGTTAAATCCTGGGGCAAAACTTTTCACAATCCATGGCAAATAAAGTTATTTTGTCTCCTTATCAGTGTTGGCTTACCTGGCTGCTAGCTCTTCAAGCTCTGCTATCTCTCCTTGCTGCCCATATGAAGGCTCATTTTGCCTGTGCAGTTTTTGTACTGCAATTGCATGGTTTGGTGGTCCTGTAAGGGCTGGGTGGGTGGGGGGAGGGGGAACCAGCTTTGCAGTTCCTTGTGTCGTGTATTATCGAAAGTGTCTGTCTTGCGTGGAAGCCATTGACCAATGGGAAAGATATTAATGATTGGTCAATGAACTTATTACAACAGCTATTTTACTTTGGTAAATGTAATGGTAAGGGTAGTCCACAGAGAAATATCACAAATATTTTTTTTTTCTTTTTTTTTTTTTTCTTTTTTTTTCCTGGCTGTTTATTGGAAAACTTCTTCCACCTCCCAGAGCCTATGAAAACCTTGTCATCTGCTATATCATGCAAGAGGAGGACCTCAGTTTCATTACATGATACATGGGGAAATACTTTTTGATTCTTCTCAGTCTCCTTCCCTTCAATCTAATTTGATTAATTCTTTTACTGAAACAGGTTGTAAATAATCTATTTTACCAAAATTTTCCATGTCGACAATAACTTTTATGGATTTCAGCTCTACCTTATGGTACAGAATGCAGTTTCTCACTTTGATTGCACCTGAGATGATTCTCTAAATCTTCTACACACTTATATAACCTTACAAGATGGGAATACCAGAACTGTATATAGCATTTAAAGTGTGGGAAAAATATGGATTTACACAGCAGCACAGTAATATTCTTTCTTTCTTTCTCTACCCCTTTTCCAAAAAAAATTTTAACATTTGACTTGCTTTCCTGACTGTTGCACCTGAAGTTTTCACACTACTGTCACAATGTCAGGATCTCACAACTGAATGTTAATGGACAGCTCAGATTCTGTCCTGTTAAACATGCAACTGGGATTGATTTCTATTATCCCATGTGTCACTTTACATTTACATCCACTGATATTCACCTGGCAGTCACTGAGACTTGTGACATCTACATATGGAGAAGAGCATTTTCTTTTTCTTTTATAGCCCCAAATATTTTAATATTATCATCAAAGTTTGTTAGTTCATTGCATTTGCCAAACCATCTATAATTATGTCCTCATATGTTTAGAGTAGAAAGCACAAGAAGCAAACAAGGTACAATGAGAAGAATGGTTCAGAGAAGCTCTTGTAACCTTTCCCTCTGAACCAAAAGCCCCCATATTTCATCCCATGAAATCTGTCTGTTTGTATTTTGCAGTGGTGTTTATTTTATGGTGTTGAGGGACATGGTTTAATGGGTGACATTGGTAGTAGGGCGATGGTTGGAACAGAAGATCTTGGAGGTCTTTTCCAGCCTTCATGACTCTATGATTCTACTATGAGGGAAACAACCAGTGCTTGAAACTTTCACAAGTAGAAAATTGACTCCAGTGACAACAGATCTCAGAGGCAGTGAATAGTTTGGCCTATGTGTGTGTTCAGTGGCGAAGGTGGGAGGATATAACACCACAAAGGTTCAGTCTCTTCCACCTGCTGAAAGACAGTGGCCATATCCAGTGTCATTTTCTAGCATCATCCAAAAAAAGACACCAAACATACGTATAATTTGTTTTTCTCAAAGACCTTCTCATGGTATATTCATATCCAAGGATGTTTGAAGGTAGTCTAAAGCAAGTTTAATTCTCAGGCTTCCTGCCTCATATACATAAATCCTCAAATGACATTTTTTACCTGGATTGAGTAAAACTCAGTTTTTGTGTCATATAATTGCTGCTAAATGTAATTATGGGAATAATACCATGCATGTTGTATGTATTCTAAATCCAGCTGAAATACTGATCAACCAAAGTAAAATAATAATAATAATAATAATAATATCACAATAAAAGTACTGAACTACGTAGCTTCTGCTTAGGAAAAAAACAACAACAACAACAAAAAAACACTAATTCCCAGAAATTCTCTGTAAATTCTCTGTATCAATACATTCAAATAACTGCTCTGCTAAAAGAACACTTTGAAATCTGCTAAGTCAAGCACTTAGAATTTCAGAGAGTATAGTTCAGGATTCTTTCCCTTGGCTTCCTTGTGCAAACAGAGTCTAGAATTAAACATTCATGTGCATATATTCTACAGAAAATCTTTTTTATTCTTGCAGGAAAGCTGTCTTTGCAGAGCAAGGAGCTTGAGGTGTCTGTAGAGGGGAATGAACAAACAGAAGAAGCTATAAAATTGTTGCCCATGTGAACTACAGCAACAGAAAATGCCCATCCCTTAACGTTGGATATGTACAAGATTAAAAGTCTGTATATCAGTATATTTTGGATCTGAACCAGGGACTTGCTCCAACAGTCTTTGCTCTCCCCTCTCCTGGCAGGTACCATAACAGTATGATTAAGGTGACTGTAGTAGCCCATATATAACAATCATGACAACTTTCATAACCTCAGGATCACTGCAATTTTTACACTGCTTCTTCAAAATACTTTACTAGGCTGAATTCATGCTGTTGAGATAGCTAAACAATACAATTCTATTTCTCAGCTGTATTGCTTTCAGATTTAATTATGGCTCTGAATTCTCTTGATTTTCAATACTTGTTTATTAGGTAATTACAATTCCCCTGGAATATCTGCAGTTATTAAACTGTACTCCCAAATTTACTTCTAATTTAATATAAATTTTAATGTAGAGACTTATGTTGTTCTTAATAGTTAAACTTTTATACATGAGCAATATAAAAAGACACCTTAGAAAAAGAAAGCTAAAGACCAATTTGGTCTTATATGCCACAAACATAGAGAAATATTACCATATAAATTGTCCAAATATCCAAGGTATGGAGTATGCCTTTGCATCTTTGGGAGTTTAAACTTAATTCTGTAGACTGGATTTACAGATATGCTCAGACTGAGTCTGGAAAAGCTGATGCAGATTTGTTTTCCTCTTAAAATCAGTTCCTATGAATTTTCCCTGACTCTTGCTCACTGGGGAGTTTGTCAAAAAAGCAGACACACGGAGACTCCTTTCTGTTCTGTCCTCCACCTCACACTGACCTTCCTATCCTCCTGTCATCAGCCTCTTCCTCCTTCCCACCATATTCCCTTCATCTCTTCAACACCCCTGGAGGTTGCTCTCTCTTGGCTTCTTTCCTGAGTAGACTTGATGAGAAAGGGAGTTGGTGAGAAATGTGTTGTTTTTCTAATGACATTAATGGTCCAGACCTTTATTGTCTGCTTTTTGAACATCCCTAGATGTGGCGGCAATTTACTTTCTCTTGAAGTAGACCCTCATACAGAGTGATATTAATTCATCATGCCTAACTCTTCTGCTCTCACCGGCAGTCAGACAGTCTCTGCCCTTAGTAAGGACTTTTTTTTTTTTTTTTTTTTTTTTTTTTTCCCCAGAATGCTACTGGTTTTCCTCTGCAGAGGAAATGTTACTTTTGAATAAATAGTTGTCAGAATCATTATTATTTTTATTATTATACACATTCATAAAGAAAATGGATTTCCCTAGGAAGCTTAGTTTCCCTTTTCTAACAGATTACATTGTGAATTTAAAATTACATTGCTTCCTCTCATTCCATTATAACAGTTTCTTTTAGACTTCATATATATACATATATATATATAATTCTATCATGGAGAATATATATATATGGATAATATATATAAAGAAATTCATTTACAAATAAAAAATACATAACACAGTCCACAGATGTCTCTAGTTCAGTTGGTTGCTAACTGCATGGGGAACTCCTCTCTTCTTTTCTTTTACTTTGTCATTATATGTCCCTGAAAAAATTACCTCAGTTCTCAGATTCCAGTTTGGTTTTGTTATTTTGGGAAGAGGGTGGGGGGCAGGGATGGAGTTCCAGTTTAGGAAAGGGAGCTGTGTAAATTCCCATGCTTCTGTAAAACTCTCTGAGATCTTTGTGTGAAGTGTTGTGAAAGCCTTGAACTTTTCTTGGATCACTGACCCATTTAAGAATGCTATTACAGCTTACTGAAGGAATGTGGGATTTCTGTGTGTTTGCAAAGATTTCCACTTTATCTGGTACAGCTTGTATGAATTTACTTCCTTCTGGGCAGCTAGCTGGAAGGCAATGTCCAGGCTTCCAGAGAACTATTCAGCTAATAGGATTATGGGGAGGTAGACAAAGGAAAAGCCAGTTTTTCAAGGTATTTAACAAGCAGTCCAACATAGAGTAAACATTCCCTCCCTCTCTGGCAAACTGCTTTGTTCAGATTTCAAGATACATTCCATTTCATTGAATAATATTACTGAATCCAACAGGGATAGTCATGAATTTTTCTTTAGATATGTATAGTTCATAAATCTCAAGAGGCACAAACATTCATGGAAACAAAGAATTTCCTTGGACTGTTGCATCTTGATACATGAATCCTGACATTTGTGTAACCCTGTTACAAATCATCTGTTTTTATTCCACAGAGGTAATTAGCTCTCTCTATTGGGAATTCCACATGAAAATAATAATAATAATAATTTCTCTCAAGGTGATCTGGGACTTCAGAAGAATTCATCTTCTTCTCTTGTCACAAAGTCATTATGATACAAAAAGGCTGTTTTACGGAACACTGTACAGAACACAGGAGCCACAGGAGTTTGATGGTACCATTGAAGACTGAGAACCCATGCAATAACAGCATCTTCTGCATAGCCATCCATTTAGGATGACAGTTTTTCAATAGGATGACTATTTTTTCAATAGAGACATAAAGGTTGTCCTTCTTATCTGTCCTTTTGTAAACAGAGAAGAGATTTCTATTGCCTAATTTTAGTGGTCTAAAAGCAAATTTTCTAATCTAGATTAATCTGATCTCATTCAGATTCACTTAGGTGTCAAAGAGAAACAAGACCTGCTGAAGACATAGCCCACTGCACTTTGAGGTTGATGTCAGGTGAGAGGGTAATTGGTCTTCTCTCCAGTGCTGATGCTTTTCCTTACCATTAACTACGAAGGGAACCTATATACATAACCCACACTATCTTCAACTCTTGAGAATCAGACAAGGTATTTATATCGCTATGAGCAAAGTATGCATTTGTAGCATTTGACTTTGAAATGACACCAAATATTCTCTAAATGTTAGGAAAATCCTGTGCTTTGTGTGCCCTTCTGTGAAACTTTGTGGCTCTACTAATGCTTAAAAGCTTGTGGGGCACTGCACAAAATGATGGTGGAAGAGGAATTTTCAAAAATACCAATTTCACATAAGAGCATACATTTTAATAGCACCTTTGATGTCCTGTCCATCTTCCTTTACCCGGGTGAATTTGATCTATGAAGAACAGGCTTATCACATCACATTCCTAAGTCACTTTGGATGGGTGTTGCAGAGCAAACCTGACCCTTCTCTTTCTCTGACACAGTTCAGAGAAATCAGTAAGATTAGTCAGGTGCATTAACTTAATGTGCTTGAATAAGTACTCTGCAAGACTGTATATAATAAAGAAATCAAGGTGCAGGTCTGAGTGAGTCAAGCACATGGCGTGAAAGCATTAAGTCAAGAGAAAGATGACCCAGAACCACTCACAGCTGGCAAACAGCTGACCACATAAGAGGCTGCATTACACATGAAGCAAATGAGCCCCCAAAAGAAATTTTCTGCATAAACATGGATACAATGTGATACTCTGTTCAATGTCCACTACAAATATCACAGATGAACTAATGAGAAATTGCCCTTTTTCTTCTTAATAATTTCTTCCCATTGATCAATTTGCTAAATCTTAATAATGCCTCTTGCTCCTAGCTGACTTAACACCATGAGATAAACTGTATCAGATAAAAATAGTCAATTTTCCCCAGCATCCTGTGTCCAGCAGCTGCTAACAAGAGATATCTGCAGAGAATATAAGGAGAGCTCATAGGAGAACTGCAAAAATTGTGACTCTTTACCAGAATACTCTCTCAGTTTTGGTTTCCACCAGTAAGAATAAATAGAGTTCAGGAGTTTGGTAATAGCTTTAATAGATTAGTTTTAGCACATTGGATTCAACTTTGTCAAAAGTATGTTAAATTTCCTAAGCAGAATGTCTTAATTTCTATGTTTAAAATGCAATTTATTTAAAATGTTGCATTCAGACTGTTTCATCTCATTTTATTTTACTTTGCCATTTCAAGGATCACCTCCTCCAAGCTCAGGAGTGATGCGTCTCAGCAAAGTTAGGCAAAGATGCCAGGAGGCCTGCATGGATGAACAAGGAGCTCCTGGCCAAAACTAAAACACAAAAAGGAAGCCTATAGATGGTGGAAGCAAGTACAGCTAATCTGTGAATAATAGAGACATTTTCTGAGCATCCAGGGATCAAATTAAGAAAGCTAAGGCCCAGATAGAATTGAATCTGGCCAAGGATGCCAAGGGCAACAAAAAGGGCCAAGAAGATCAAAGGATGGAGCACCTCTCCAGAGGCTGAGAGATTTGGGACTGTTCAGCCTGAAGGGAGGGTGCAATGAGAACAGAGCGAGACTCTTTTTAGTCGTGCCCAGTGCCAGAACAAGAAGCAATGGGCACAAATTGGAACACAGGAGGCTGTATCTGAACACCAGGAAGCACTTATTTATTGTGTGGGTAATGGAGCACTGGAACAGGTTGTCCAAAGAGGTTTGGGAGTTTGAGGATCTCCTTGGAGATCCTCAAAAGCCATCTGGCCATGGCATGGCCACCCTGCTCTGGGCATCCCTGCTTGAGCAGGGGCGTTGGACCAGATGAGCTCCGACCTCAACCATGAGCTCTGACCTCAACCATTCTGTGATCTTGTGAGTCCATGATTCAATAATATCTTAACCATGTTGCCAGTTACTGTTTCAGAAACAAACCGCACACTAGAGACTGAGTAAAATTGATGAAACTGTAGAGATATCTTTTTTTTTTTTTTAATTGACTAATATGTATATTAGCATATAATACATTTAAAATAACTTATTTTAAAAATAACATAGAGCTACTTAAAATAAAAATAAAGTTGAATTTCAAAGTAAATACATTGACTTGAATAATTTTAAAATTAATTTTACAGAAAATTGTAGCAAATTGTTTCCATGAAAGGACAAAAAATTTAACTGTTGGCATTTACCATAAAGTAGAAGCACAGACTTTTTCCCCATTGTAAAATAAAATAGTCACTTTTAACAAGCACTTCAAATTGAATGATTGCTTTGATATTTCCAAAACATAATTTGAAATGAAATGCTCTCAGCTTGATTTTACCTGAGCGGAGCTGAAATCTGTGCTTTTCCTTCTTTTATTTGTATGCAAATTGAAAAATAATGCTCAGCCAAAACAGCACAGTGGCAATTGGCCATAAATGATATCAAAACACATAAATTCATACGGAATCATTTTGATTAAAGTACAGAATCATTTTGAAAGATCTCATGAAAGAATCACAACTATCTGATAATTACATGATGTATTTGCAAACTAGTTCCTGTTGTTGAAAAACTTTTATTTTTTTTTTTTTTCTCTATTTAAAGCAGGTTTTTAAGACAGTTTTCCAAGTAGGACCAGAGGCAAGCAAGTACTTTGTCTTGTTGAACTCTTTTTTTTTTTTTTTTTTTTTTTTTTTTTCCAGACACTCAATGCAAGAAAGCATACTTTTAATATTCTTTCTTTCTTTTTTTTTCCTTAGTTCCCCTGCCTGGCATTTAACATGTCATTGAACCTGATGGTTGACTCTGAAGTATTTTGCTGCTCTTATGGATGTTATTGGTTATGAATATTTATTACTTTTGGACAAAAAAAAAAAATCTGTACCTCCCAAGATTGTGTCTCTGTGAGCGTGTTTATAGAAGTATTGTTATAGCAACCACTACAGGTAATTGGAACCAGAATGTCTTGGGTCTGTGAGTGATACATATTTTATAGTTTGTCTTCTGTGTTGTAAAAGGCTTAGGGATTATGAGCTTGTTTGCTTTATATCCTACAGTAGAATTGCAGTGAGTAAAATCACAACAGTCACAGGTTTGGGGGGCAGAGGGAGGATTGCACAAGCAGTGCAATAATAAAATTGGCTGAGGAAATCAAGGTCAAGAACAGAAACACAGAGAAAAAATCGGTTTGGTGGTATTGTTTGTATTCAATATTGGAGTCCAGATGAGGATGATATGGATCAAGAACATGATTGTACTATGGTGCGTTTATATACAGTGAGAATGAAAAGAGAAATTCACAGTGTTCAGTAGTGTTCTTGCGATACAGGAAA
Source organism: Oxyura jamaicensis (assembly GCF_011077185.1). Lineage (NCBI taxonomy): Eukaryota > Metazoa > Chordata > Aves > Anseriformes > Anatidae > Oxyura > Oxyura jamaicensis. The sequence goes on along the minus strand of NC_048894.1, from coordinate 151,210,572 downwards.
TGAATCTGTGACAAGTAATATACTCATTTCAGAGGGCAGGTTTACTTGTCTACTGTATTACGGTTTTGTAATTGTGTCTGAATTTAGCTGCTTCTCAGCCACTGGAAACAGATGATTCTGCCCTGCAATTACAAATATTGATTTACAATGACATTTGCCTCTTGTAAAGTGTTTCAGTAGCATCTGCAAAAGCAGATGATGCAGAAGCATTAATCTCTCCATATCTCTGATTTTATTTATGTATTTATTTTTTGCCTCGAAATGGCATAAGGAACATAACTGTGATGAGTAGTTCAAAAAAGGTTTATATTTCTAAAATTCATGTGTGGCGGCTGTACGCATACAAATGAAGATTATATGAGACCCTAGGAACACAAAAAATATCCTATTTTTACATGTTAAGCAAATAGAAGCAATAACCCACAAGCTGAACATCCTTTTTTTTTTTTTTTTTTTTTTTTTTTGTTGTTGTTGTTGTTGTTGTTGTTGGTTAAAAATGGACCTTGAGGTATAATTGAAGTAAAACTCATGTAAGCTACAAATGAGAGTGTTTTTGATATACAGAATAAATTAGATGAGATTCATTAGCAAATTTATCAGTGCTCATGTCCTGTATTCAAGTCTGCAGCCAGATCTAAAACCAGCTGTATTTCACATTCTTTTCTCTTTCATTGTGAATGTTTCTTATACTTATCTCTATTTTTCCTATACAAAACATGTCACACAAATAGCTTCAAAATAGCACCCAGAAATAAAATTCACCAAAAAGTTTCAATATAGCATCCAGAAATAAAAGATCAGATTTCCAAAACACTACTAAAAGAAACATTAAATAACAATCTAATACTGGTAAGCCAGGGAAAGTGTAACTGATTATTCAAAATCTCTTCTCTCATTGCTGAGGGTGAAATGTCCCCTATTATTTTTCATAATTTCTTACTTCTTGTAAAAGCAATTGATATGCTCAGTTTAATGTATTTTTGAAAGTCAGAATATTCTACAGATGATACAACAATAAATAATATTAACTTCAGGAATAATGTAGGTGAAAAATCTGCTATGCAAAATAACCATGTAATATCCAGGATTCTTCCTACACCATTGCTTTCATTGACTTTGAGATTTAGGTGTAGTGATAAATATTAACTACTTGGATCCTACTGATCCTTGAAAATGGAAGCAAATTCATCGTATTCAAGAAACTCCCATTTCTCCATTTGAAATGCCCCAGGTATCCAGGATATCCATACTGGGCTGACAGATAATATACAGGACTATGTGCTTTTCTGAAGATGGAGTCCAGGATGAATACTTATGGTGTGCCATAATGTCTCGGGTGGTAATACTTAGGACAAGACTCAGCTAATGACTCACGAGCATCGGAATCTGTACTGGTCTGGATCTATTCTGGACTAAATCTTTATTGATTGTGCTTGCCATGGAAGCTCAGACACGCAGGTAAAGATTTAAATTTAGATTTCTGAACATGGAGCTGTCTCAATCTTACCTTTAGTCAGATGAACCCCATCTGGAATTATTAACTTTCGCACTACAGCTCAGGTCTGCCAGGTGGGCTGCATGTGGCCATAAACCCCCCTAAAAAACACACATGGTACCTGTGTCCTTAAGAAGTGCTGTGAAAATAAATACTTGTAACCTTGTGGGATTTAATGGTAATTGAGCCTTTAAACTTAAATACATACTGACTGCAATTTTAGAAAAAAACAGTATTTATACAAAACATCACTTCCTTCACAGCAAATCCATCATTAACCACAGAACTGGGCAGCTGTGTTACTGAGAAGCTGAAACCTTTCCCGTCCAGTTATATTCGTGCTCTTTTATGGTCTTGAGCAACACTTATATCTCAAGTGGGAAAAATCTAATATATTTTTAGAAGCTTATTTGCATCATTCTCTCTCTCTCTCTCTCTCTCTTCCTTTCTTTCTCTGTATATTATGCACTGCCTGAACTTGCCAGCTCTGTGTTATAGAAATTACATCCTCTCTTCTGTGCTTTTTCAGAGACCAGCAAAAAGTGAAGACTGCATTGCAAACCTGTACTACCATTGCATTTAAAATCTCTGCAATCAAACTAATATTGTGATAGACATATATAGCTATTTAACCATCTTTGAAGTAAAACATAACATTTTCAAGAGCAATAATCACAGAGGGGCGAGAGATGCCATGGCTTCAAATATTAGATAGACATTTGCAAGCAGGTTGGTACATCCCAAACTGTGATAACACCCTGGCATCTGTCCTTCCAAAAAGGGCCACCCAGCTGGGTTGAACAGTTGTTTGAAATTGGTCTAGTCTGAGACCGCCAGCTCCCTGCTTTCACTGTGGCTGCTGTGATCAGATTTGCCACAGCATTCCATTGCATTTATAACATCGATAAATGGGACAGATGGATGCCAAAGTAATTTCTGTCTCTGTGGCAGCTTATCTAATTAAACATTTAGACAGAGAAAGGTATAATTGCAGAATAATCTATCTGCTTTTATCATGTGCTTTCCCTTAAGACACTCCTGCCTTTCCAAGGGAGCAAATAAACTTTGACAGATGTTTACTTTCAAAGTAAAAAGATAGTGGAGTTCTATTAACACAGACCATATTCAATAGCAAAGCTATTTTTTCTCTGCACTCGATGCCAGCATTCTTTATAGAACAAAGATTTTGGTGCTGAGTAAAATTTGATTTGCATGCCTCAGGGAATAATAAAAGAAACCTATTACGGAATGAAATGGACTGTAATCACATTGAGAGGATAGAGATTGTTCCTTGGGTGGGGAGGGAGAGAAGGCTACTGCCTTGTAAATGGCCTATTGAAGAAGAAAGCACGATGTTATCCAAGACACAACACGTGTCGATGTTTGAGGAATGACATACAGAACTGCTTCCCAGCAGAGACTTCCACTGCCTTCAGCTGGAGCCAACGTGGATTGAGCAGTTTTTTAAGGACAGAGAGAGGGAGGCACTGTCGGACAGAGATGTTAACACTGGGACAGAAAGGAAAAGCCATCCAGCCATTCTCATTGGATTATGCCTTAGCAAATGTTTACTCAAACGCAGAAGGTCGACATCCAAGTCTGAGTTTTGCTTGTGGTGTCAATAGACCCTCAGTTTCTTGTTAGCTGCTGAAGTATCTGTATTTACTCCTGTAGGCACAATGAGGAAATTCCCTTCATCCATTGCTTGTTTATTTTCTGGGAAATTCCTGGGTGAAAGGAATAGCAGTCATTGCCCCACACGAAATAAAGTCTGTGCTAGAACTGAGCATAACAAGCTGACACTGAAACAGAGGAGACCTTGGGCAGCAGGATCAGAGCTGTCCCCATGGCCTACAAAGCTTCTGAAGCAGGGCTCCTGTTGCTCCAGAAGACACGGGTGAAGCCAATCCCTTCTCCACATGCTACTCAAACAGCACAAAAGCAGGCTGTCGGGCCAGCAGCACAGCTGTATGGTGTTACTTAGCTTTTCAAGGAAAGGATGCCAGTTTAATTAAGGTCTGTGTTTCCAACAGGGGCTTGAACAGTGCCCAGTTCTCCTCCTCTCTATATCAACAGCAGCAGCACAAGCTTCTCATGTGTGCACGTACCTCACCTCTAGCAGGGACTGGTCTCTATTTCACTGCATCCCCTTCTGGCTCTGCTAGCACTATTCCCAGTAAGTGACATGCTGAAAATTATGGATGCTTTCTGCAATCTTAAGAATATACAACAACATGTAAGCCCTGTAAGCTCGCTGTCACACAGGCTGTTCCTGTTAATAGAATTTTTGCATGGTTTTGTAGACAGACATGCTGAACTCTTAAAGGCTTTCTAATTCTTCTTGTTCCTCCTACTGACAGTCCTGGTGCCAGTCCTTCTGCCAGCTTATTCTGCTGTGATATTACAAGGAATTTCCCCCCAAGACTGTGCAATATGCAAATGTAATTCTAATTGTATCGAGATCATTATTTGGGCTATATAACAATATAGATTATATTCCCAGGCAAATGACTAATATTACAGGAGACATCAAAAAAGCTAGTTACAAAAGAAGTTCAACAGCAAACATTAGAGAAGAATAAGCAATACCATAGCAGATCCTTTGTGATTTGAAGATTTGAATTGTCCTTGTTTCCAGAATGCTACATAAGTGATTGCAGTTGACAGCCACACTTGTAGTGATGGGCGTAATGCCATTCATTGCTTTTATACTTGAATGACTTGGATACTACACAGTCTGTCAAGTCTAAATCTATTTAAGTCATGACAATTTATGTTACACTACAGTACATTACTTGTTTTGATCATAAGACTAAAACCATTCTTGCATGAAATAAACTGAAACTTTTCAAACAAGCAAACAAACAAACAAGCAAGTGGTGTTTTTTTTTCAAGCAACTGACATTTTTGTGAGTGTGAGGATGACCAACTAACTATGAATACAGAGGGGCAGTGCGGAAGACCAGACCTTCCTCTGTCCATATCCTGAAGTGTTCAGATGAGTGCTGTCAAGCATAAGCAATATCCTGCACACTAGCTAATACAACTGGTGTGAGATCAGACCTGCAGACAGCAGGTTGCCTTTGAAGTAAAGTGCTTAATTTATTGTCTTTTATCTGAATATGGTCACTGCAGTATTTGGTTTTCTATTTTTAAATGTGGGAAGTAACTGAAAGATGTGTAGAGTAGATATCTGGGCTGCTTCTTTGAAAGAAGATATCTCTGCTGAGGGAGCTGGGATTGTTTAGCCTAGAGAAGAGGAGGCTCAGGGGCGACCTTATTGCACTCTACAGGTACGTGAAAGGAGGCTGTAGCGAGGTGGCGGTTGGTCTATTCTCCCATGTGCCTGGTGACAGGACGAGGGGGGATGGGCTAAAGTTGTGCCAGGGGAGGTTTAGGTTAGATATTAGGAAGAACTTCTTTACTGAACAGGTTGTTAGTCACTGGAATAGGTTGCCCAGGGAAGTGGTGGAGTCACCATCCCTGGGGGTCTTTAAAAGACGTTTAGATGTAGAGCTTAGGTTTAGTGGAAGATTTGTTAGCGTTAGGTCAGAGGTTGGACTCGGTGATCTTGGAGGTCTCTTCCAACCTAGACTGTTCTGTGATTCTGTGATTCTGTGACTAGGGTTGGCCTTCATCCTTGATGGTGGAGAACAATGTGGGCTTTGCACTGGGTGCAGCCTTGATATGGTTCTCTATGTGTTGTACTGCATCTTCTAAAGAAAAGACAGAAAGTAGAAAATTCAATGGTATTGATCATTAATATGATCAGTAAGAATCTGCTCACTGTTTTTCTACATAAACTTTGAAAAGGAAAAAAAAAAATGAAAGGGCCGATTTTTTTATATTTTTTTATTTTTATTTTTTTTTGTCTGGAGCCTTCTCTTTGTCTCTCTGTTACAAATATGCTATTCCAGGCACAAAGGACCCTGTGAAAAATCTGTTTTTTTTTGATTAGCTTATAATAGAAATGTAAAGCTAAGGACTTGGATGATTTTGGGAAAACTAATACATCCATGAAATTTCTTTGTTTAAATAGAAACCTGGATTCCTTGGCATGGCAGTGAGATCACTGGCAAATCCTATTAGCTAGCAGGAGATTGGGTTGGGTAGATGGGAGGAGAGGGGCTATGCTGCTTTTAACAACTGCAATGAAATGGAAGCACGAGCAAACAGCTTCAAGCTGATGAAAATTTGCAGGCCATGCTGAATGGAGAAGTGTTGAGAATACCCAGGGAGACAGACAATTAAGACAGGCACCTCCAAAAAGGCCAGAATGAAGTACATATATAACAACAACGAAACAGGAAGAGATGAAATTCTTAAAATAAATAAATAAATATTTTTTTTAAAAAAATCAACAGGATTATATAATCAGGGAGCAAAACCTGACGACGAAACCTTTTGCAAAAGGTGAGATGTAGAGAGCAGTGAGTTCAACATGAGTTTATAACATTACATGGTTTTTAAATACAAAAATCAAGAAGAAGCTGGCATTTTTTGTTCCATAAAGGCATCTTTTCACCTAAGGATATTGTTATCTAGCTATCTACGCATTTTCTATTGAAAGAAGAAATACTCTTTTGTGAAATACTACAGTGAAAGCATATTCAGCCTGCTTTTCTCATTATTGGAAAATGTGCTGAAAAATTACAGAGAGTTGAGAATAAAGTGCTGACAGTGGTTAAAGATGCGGAGGAGTGGCTTGTGAGCATGTTTACACACTCCTAAGGGGGTTCTTAGACGATCTTGGTTTTCTTTGATGGCAAAGCTGCTCAAGCCATTTGTTCAGTCCTCCTGGCCCCTGACTGCTCATTTTCCTTCTCCATGCAGCAGGTTCCTGCTCCCTCAGGTCTGCCAGTGCAACTGTTTTATAAGTCTGTGCTGGAAACCAGATAACTGAAAACTTGAATTTAGGAAAAAGAACAAGAAAAAAGAAAGTTTTCTTTTTTATAGTAGACAAACGGTCTTTTCACTCAGCTGTATTTACTTCTCCATGGGTTCAGGACTGGTCCCACAAATTGTTGTAGCAATACATCCAAATGAGACCACTTATGGGACCATGTTTTGGGATTGCAGTCAAAAGCAGAAGGAAAAAAAAAAAAAAAAAAAAAAAAAGACCCTTCTGAGAAGGATTTTGCTGCTTAGGAAAATTTGGATGCCTTTTCTAGGTGTAGTGACCTCCTACTGATGTTCTTGTTGTACATGAAGGCAAAACCTAGAAAAGGCAAAGTATTTGGCAAAAACTAAAAAGCAAGGGTCATAATAGTCTACAGATGTGTGTATAGAATGAAAAAGAGATCTCCCTGATATAAAACAAACAAACAAACAAACCAACAAACAAAAAACCTTGAGATTAAAACTATGAAAAAAATTGCACTTTGAGTATCATTCAGCAAAGTCTGAAAGTGGACATGATCTGTCATGGAAAAGATCTATGAAATATTTGAAAATGGGCAAGGGACGTCTCAAGAAGAATTGTCTATAGAAAAGGATCAGGTTACAGGAATTAAGGATTCTCTTTCTATGTTGGCCATGACGTTATATTTCCAAATAAAAATTTTTATTAAAGGATTTGTTTTATACTACAGATATTGCATTTTAGATGTTAGAAATACTTTAAAAGCTTTTTATTTTTTTTTTATTTTTTTTTTTTTTAGTACCTTTCTACTGGATGCAAGGGCAAATTGAATTGCAAATTTTGTGCTTTTCTGCAGCAATAAAGATTAAATTAAGTTGCTTTATGAAGGAGTGAAAAGTTCTCCCACATTTTAAAATTTTTACTTTTTGTTAAATTTTGAGATTGACATAATGTTTTCTGAAACTGAAAGATAGACATCTGGAAAAATCTGTGGAAAAACATCTCCGAAGAGTCAAACGATAATGGAGGAAAGGAAACAGTTAAATATATATATATATATTTGTATGATGCTTTCAAAATTGCTGAGGAGCCATTGATGAGAATTAAAGTATTATGAATATCCATTCATCACATTAAATAGAGTTCCAAGAGTATGGAAATAATTTGTTTGGAGTCTACTTTTAAATTCTCTCCTATTAGATTTGTCTCGCGGATCTATCTGGTAAAAAATGGCACATTTTATGTTTGGGGTCAATATGAGCAGACCCATTAATGACAGTGCCACATAGCCTGTGAAATAATGCCACGTGTATGCAATGAAAACAAGGACCATGCGCAGCCCGTGAACATGGCAGTGGATGATGTGGGAGAAAGGAGTGTTTATAATGAAGTGATAGAGTGGGTTCTCCTCTACAATTCCTCAGTCAATACAGGCACCACACAGGCATCACAGCTGCACAGACCACTCTGCACTGCTTTGCAAGCAGTCTGTGTTTTACAAGGCTGTTTACAGCAGCAGCTTAGAGCCAGGCTATTTTTACACTCCCTTCCCCACAAAAAAATGCATGTGAGAACACGATGGACCATTTCATATGCATAGCTGAGTTAACACAACTGGGCTTTCTTTGGTGTGAATAAAATAGAGAGGAGGTTGGGGAAAGGAGGAATTTGTGGGACATGTCAGGCAGTTTTCAGTCATTAGCAAAGAATTTCTCTTCTTCTACACCTGCCTCCAACAGGAGACTGTGAAAACTTTAGGTTGAACAAGGTACAAGGTATGGATATATGATCCATATATCAGTGATTGTACTTCACACATGGCAAGGTTGGTCATCTGGACATTTACTGGAGAAACCTCTGCCCCCTTTCATAGGTTCCTCTTCATTTTCAGATGTTGAGGTCTGGACCCTGTAAGCCCAATGTTTAAGAAGTAACAGTTCCATCTTTCTGTCTTACATAACACAAACGTGTGAAAGTGACCTTCCCTATTTTTAAGTGGATATTCATTTAGTTCTTACACCACCTGACTGCCCTTTTCCATCCCCAGGTTGCCAACCTGTTCATGTGGGCACAGCTTGGCTTGTGTGGCTGCTTCAGCTGAAGATTCTCCAGGGACTGTTTGAGTGTTTGACCTAAGCATGGAAGATAAGGCTGGACTACACAGCGAGTTTTGGGTGAGAACTGATGGTTGCAATGCTTATGAGATGTTAATACTGTCTAAAAGGCAAAGAGTGTTGCATTATTGTAAAAGCAGAAATGTGCTTGAATGGACACTGTTCACTGGTGTGTAGAGCATTTTCCAGCTCCTCCATTAAGAATGACAAGAAGTGTAGAGGACATTATGCTGTATGAGGATACAAGAAAATTTACAAATTCACCATTACCTTGCATAGCTCAAGGGAAAAAAAATAAAAATAAAAAGAAAGAAAGAAAAAAGGAGTATATTGATGTTTACTGATTATAATTCTGCAAGTCTTTTTGTATACAGAGCCATACTGACTTTATACATGTTTAGCATTTATTATGACTGCAACCAAAATTTTACTGCTCTTGTCTTTGGAGGCAGACAACACAGGGAAGGTTAAGGGCAAACCCACTACAAAGAGTATCCTATAATAATCTGATTTATTTTCCTTTGAAAATAAATATAATTAACACATGGAAAGGTCTCTCTGAAGCATTACTAATGTCCTCTGTCCTTTAAATATACCAGCTTTATGAGTGAGATTTGCTTCACTTACTCAATTACACAATTTAAAATTTTGGGTCTATTTTACAAGTCACCTAGGTTTCCTCTATCATCAGTGGAAAGTACTTCCACGACATGAGTCACACCATTTTCTTTAAGCTATCTCTAGATAGGATGAACTGTAGAGGAAATAATCTCTCTCTATTGCACACTAAAAGATTGTGGTTGACTAGCTTATATGACTGAAATTTGGAGGAAAGGAACTATGCTCCAAGTGTCTCTAGAGTGACTCATTGAGATAGTAAGAAAATAGACACATTTTCCTTTTGGTGGTTTTCATCAACATTTTAAGCATTTTTTAAATTCAAAACACACAAAAAAAGAAGAAAAAAAAAACTTGTAATAAAGCACTAGTTTCCTGTTGAAATATATGTTTTTGTTGTTGTTGTTGTTGTTTTTGTTTGTTTGTTTGAGAAAACCAGAAACTTTGTGCAAACATTTTTATTTAGCTTCAAACTGAATCATTCGTAGATGCAACCCGTAATGTGTTTATAGAAATATTTGTGAGAATTAGAATCAAATACAGGCATTTGTTCAAGATAGTTCTATAACATGAAATTTGACACTGATCAAACAGCAAATTCTTGCATGAATGGAGAGCTTGTGTAAATTCAGTTCTGTAAATTTAGTTGACTGTATCTTCTGCTGAGTGAAACACTGTCCTGTAAATTTTAACTACTTCTGACTGAATGGAATATTCCTCTGTTGTCTTGAACCATGCAGAAGTACCTTGATAAAGGAAACTGGAAGAATTAACAGAGATGATGAAAATATCTAGCATTTCCCACATATGGAAACAGACTATTGGTCAAAAAACACCATTGGTCTAGTTTGTTCTTCGACTGTCAGATGAATCAAATTCTGTCCCTGCAGGAGACAGGAGAGGAAATTCTTCCAAGTAAGTGAAGAAGCAAAATTGTAGCCTTGGAAAACTGGGCAGTGAATAGATGTAATCCCAACCATGTTCATGGAGTACCTCAAATTGGTATTTCTCCAGGCACAAAAGCCCAGCAATAAGGAAAACAGAGTTTGCACATCTCTGAATAATAAATGCTATCCACTTTTCCAGAACTAGGGGTATCTGAAGTCATCTCTGTTTTATTTCTTTCCATAGGTAGCTGGCTGGAGGACCCATTTTCACACACAGAGGTATGACAGCTCTCTAAGTGCAGCAGCTCATAGACTTGTGTTCTGTTTCTTCTCATTTTTCTTGCTGCATGCTGTAAGGCAAAACACTTACACATCTGTACAGCAGTGAGAAAGCACAGTAAAGTGATTCCTGACATTCAGACAGAACTTCTTGTATTCCAGTTTGTGCCCCTTGACTCTTGTACTGGCACTGGGAACACCTGAAGAGATCCTGGCTCTGTCATCATTGCATCCTCCCTTCAGGAATTTATTTACATTGATAAGCTCCTCCTGAGCCTCCTCTTCTCCAGGCTGAACAGTCCCAGCTACTTCAACCTTTCTTCATAGAAAAGATGCTCCAGTCCATTAATCATCTTAGTGGCCCTACGTTGGACTATCTACAGTAGCCCCATGTCTCTTGGGTACTGGGAAGCACTGAGCTGAAGGCAGTACTCCAGATGTAGCCCTGCGAGTACTGAGTAGTGGGGAAGGATCACCTTCCTTGATTTGTTGACAATATTTTGGCTAATGCAGACCAGGGTACCATTAGGCTTATTTGCGGCAAGAGCACATTGCTAGTTTACATTCAACTTGATGTCAACTTCAATAACTTTTTCAGTGACATAGACAGTGGGATTGAGAGCACCCTAAGCAAGTCTGCAGGTGACACTAAGGTGAGTACTGTGGTTGACATGACAGAGGGAAAGGATGCCCTTCCTTGACAGGCTTGAGAGATGGGCCCATGCAAACTGCATGAAGTTCAACATGGCCAAGTGCAAGGCCCTGCAACTGGATTGGAGCAATCCCAAGCACAAATATAGGCAGGGTGGAGAATAGTTTGAGAGAGGCCCTGAGGAAAAGGACTTTGGGATTTTGGTTGATGAGAGAGTCAATGTGAGCTGGCACTATGCACTTGCAGCTCAGAAAGCCAACTGTATCCTGGGCTGCATCAAAAGAAGCATGGCCAGCAAGTGTAGGGAAGTGATTGCCCCTCTCAACTCTGCACTTTTGAGATCCTACCTGTAGTATTGTATTCAGGAATAAGAAAGACATAGATGTGTTAGAGTGGGTTCAGAGGAGGGACATGAAGATGATCAGAGGAATGGAACACCTTTCCTATGAAGACAGGCATAGGAAGAGGAGGTTCCCTAAGGGGAGTCCACAGAAAAGCTGGAGAGGGACTCTTTATCAGAGGGTGTAGTGATAGAACAAGGCATAATGGTTTTAAAAAGAAAGAGGTTAGATTTAGATTAGGTAACAGGAATAAATTATTTATTCATAGGATGGTCAGGCACTGGAACAGGTTGCCCAGAGAAGCTGTGGATGCCCCATCCCTGGCAGTGTTCAAGGCCAGGCTGGATGGGGCCTGGGACAACCTGGTCTGGTGGGAGGTGTCCCTGCTCATGGAAGGGGGTTGGAACTAGATGGTCTTTAAGGTCCCTTCCAACTCAAACCATTCTATGATGATGATATGATTGCATGTCAGCCAGGACTTCCAGGGTATTTTCTTCAAAGCTGCTTTCTAGCTGGGTGGCCCTCAGCATGTCCTGTTACCTGGGGTTTCTCCTCCCCAGATGCAGAACTTTGCACTTCTCCTTGTTGAATTCCATGAGTTTTCTGTCAGCCCATTTCTCCAGCCTTTCCAAGCCCATCTGAATGGCTGCATGATCCTCTGGCATATTGGCCACTCCTCCTAATTCTGTGTCATCTGCAGACCTGATGGTACACTCTGTCCCATCATCCAAATCATTAATGAGGATGTTAATCTCCCATCTCCTGTGGAAAGGGTTGTTTCTGACTTATTCCCATAAACTAAGGCTGTTCAGCAATATGTCTTTATATCAAAAACACACCTTTTGGGAACTGCATCGGTTTCAAAGGAACATTGTTTTTTGAAAAGAAAAAATCTGTAATCTAGGACAAGTCTTGTAGTTATATTAGAAAATAGAGACTAGATATGAATCTTAGAACATCTTTCTACAGTAATCCTGTCAGGAGAAAATCCTTTTCCTCCTTCAAAGCAGGCAGACCAGACTTCAATGCAGTAACACGTGTTAGCCAAATTCCCTGTTTGCTGTCCGTTACTGAGAACCTTTCCTTCTTTCAGAGAACTTTAAAAGATTGTAAGTCTGGACTGCAAAACATTTTCTTGATCAGCACTAACAAATTATCCAAAAGGCAGGTAGGTACAAGTAAGTGCAGGCTCCAAACCATGTGAGCTCTTAAATAATTTCATCTTTACCCAAGGACAGGTCTCATTTATATCCGGTGTGGGCTGAACTTGCTTACTCAGACAATACTTTGTCCTTAACATTCCCTTAAATATCCTCTCAGAAAACAACTTTCCTTTCTTACTCATAAGCCAATTTCCATTAAAATGCTACATTGGTCTTTATAAAAAAAAAATAGCAAAATAGAAATAAATTTGGGGAAGGATGGTATGGCACCGCATTTGACAGAGCCATGAATCACACTGCTCAGATGAATGGTTATCCAAAGCCATTAAAAGTACTTCCATACCCCAGCACAATGCATTGTTTAGAAAGAGTCATACTGGGCTTAGGTCTGCTCTCTGTTTCACTTATTTCATAATGAGCTTTAGCAGAAGTTACTTTTGATTTATGTTGGATCAGGGTCAGACTGGGAACTTTTCTATCCCTCCATAGTGTTAGCTTCATCTTATAAATAACTTCAGCACCCAAAACTACAGCAGAGAAAGATCCAAGACGAGTTATTACAGTATAACCTTAAAATGCAAAGCTGCTCAAGGCAAATCGACGATTATTTTTAAAAGGATGCTCTTGGAAAATCATGATTCCCTCCCCATAAAACGCAGTAAAACAAACAAACAAACAAACAAACAACAACACCAAAAAAAAAACAGCAACAATAACAACAACAAAAAAAATCATGCTTAAAACAGTTTTGATTTTATTTTTTTTTTAATTTTAAAATTAGTTATAGAATTTCAGTATCCAGTGAGATATAGCTCTATCTGTCATAGACCTCCAGCAAATAAACTTCAAATTGACAGTCATAATGTTTGAGTTACATCTCCTTTGGGAATTTATTATTCACAGTGAAAATCTGATCTGAGACAACAGTCAAGCACTTGAAATGCAACACTTCATCAGGTGTTTGATTTTTAAAGGGAAATTTGGGAAATATTTTTTCTTTGAGGCAGAATATATCTGTAGAAGAGTTTAAACACATTTAGGCAATGATGGTGGAATTCAAGTGAAAATTAGAGAAACCTGTTGGCTTGAGGAAGTAATTCACTTGAACAGATTCTTCATTCATTATGTTGAAGAGCATTGTGTAACGACTTGGACTCGTTCTAAATCTATCAACACCATATATTTCAGCCATAAACTAAACAACTTTCTAATGAGTACTGACACACATAATGCTGTTTTAAATTACTTCCAAAGCAACTTAGATTCAGAAAGCCTTGCTAGGAAACAATCAAATGACAGGCTAATAACACAGTTGCTTTCCATTGGCTTTGTACTAGGATGGGGGCACAATTCTTTTAAAGTGTGAGCCCGTGGGCTATACTATTATTGCAACATAGTAATAGAAGTAATAGTCTTAAGTGACAGTGGAAGCAAGGACATTATCAAGGTTAAAAGGGGGGCTTTAGAGATGCTGAGAATAAAAAATAATGATAATAAAAAAACACCACTGTGTAACATGAAGAATTCTATTTCTATCCTCTTTCACAGTTGTTGTAAAGGCTACTGTGCATCCTTAAGGAATAATGAAATATAAAGATTTATTTTGACCACTGTACTTTATAAAGAAAATATAAGCCATAGAAATGGATCCTTTCTTGGAGAGTAGAAAAAGCTACATGCACAGAAGTGAGTTCGGGCTCAGAAGCAGACTGTGCTTAGTTCCAATTATACTTATTCTGAAATCTTTTTCATCCATTTGTACATCCACTTGGTAATGAAATATAAGAAGTTGTTTAAACCATTCATTATTAAAAGAAAACCATTCAGTTGTGAACACTGGAGGCTATATGGAGTATCTGGGTCTAAAGACCAACCCTGGAATATAAAATGAGTAGGACCAATGCAGTAAAGGCTCATGAGTCCAGATTTCAGGAATTCAGTGCACAGAGACCATTAGCCCTGTTATATCTTCTTAAACAGACAGCTTTATTGCTACTTTTTAGCTAAAGTAACAAGTTAACAGTGTTACCTCCTTTTAAATAGGTTGAGTACCCATTGGGAGGGATAATAACCAGATCTGGTTAACTTTAGTTTATTTGCACTTTATCTGCACTGTTTGTGTAGCATCACCAATGAGGTCAACTTCTTACAAAACATTAAAGATGATTCACCATCTTCCCAAGAAAACATTTAATCTCAGAAAAGAGTGTTTTGCCAAATATAAAATTTCCATGACTCTTATTTGGACTTCTTATGAAATTTACGTAAGAAAGAAAGCCTTGAGTTTTCAAAAGTGTTTTGAGTCCCCTGTTTCAAATTTATTTTGAGCACAGAGACAAACGGAGTAATAGTTCCTGTTTGAAAGACTCTTTATATATGTGCTTTCATGGATTATATATATATTATATCATATATATATATATATTCTGTGGTTCAAACAGGAAAACAAAAAGTGAGGAGTATGAGGAAAGAAAACCATGTTTCAGTATTTTATGAATTCTCCATAAATAATATTTTTGAAAGGATTTTCTATGAAATATAATATTTGTTGTCTTCTTTAGAATGCAGACTATTTAATAATACAGGGTCATTGTTCTAATTTTTTTTACAGGTCAACTTTGATACACTTGAGAAGAATCTTGTCCACTTATTTGATTTCACATTGATCTATACCCAGAGGATTGATTTATGATTGTGTAGACATGATTTGGCCCAGAGCAAGAGAAGGATGTTAGCAGCATTTCTTCAGCCTACTTCTCTCCATCACACAGAGGAAAAGAGCTTTTAGTGCTCACAAATAAATCAATTGGAGCGATTTTCTTAAACATTTATAAGGTGGCTAGTTAGACTGTTTTTTGTTCTCTGTAGGTTGTGAGTTATCATACTGTTTCCAGGAGATTATGACTAAGATCAATCATTAGATTGTTCAATCTGAGTAATTAAACCTCAATTCACTCACCTCAGAGAATACCCTCAAAGTAGTTATACGAGAGCATTTCAGCCCTTCAGTTACTAAAAGGTAAGTATGGAAAGTGTTCAAGGAGTCACCATCATAGAATCCTTGAACGGTTTGTGATGGAAGGGATATTAAAGATCATCTAATTCCAACTCCTCTGCCATGTGCAGGGAACCCACCCACTAGATCAGGTTGCTCAGGGCCCATCCAACCCATCGTTAAACACTTCCAGTGATGGGGCATCCACAGCTTCTCTGAGCAACCTCTTCCATCACCACCAGCTGGAGATTGTTGTATCTCGGATATTTCTACACTAACCCAACAAACAAACTGGACATGTATCTGCAGAGAAACATTAAAATGTTTTATAATTCTTCCTGATATGAAATCTGATGAAAAGAGTCTGAAATATCCAACTGGGTATCTGAGATGATGCCTAATTTATCTGACAGTGCTCTGACTTAACCAGACCCATGCCCTTCATTTTTCTTTCCCAACTCCCACAGGCTACCAGCTAAAAGACCAAAGCATGAGATCACACATCCTTGATACTAGACTTGTTCCCCCTCCCACTTTGTTGATGACAGCTGTGATCATTCACACTTTATAAGGGACTGGGAATGTCTCTTAAAACTCTCACTTTAGCCACAGATCCTACGGAACTAAGCTTCTGAATGCAATAACAAGTAGACATGAGACCACTCAGTGAGTGGCCAACACAAACAGAGTCACCCTGGCTGAACATAAAATGTCCTGTTCTGTTCCCAACACTGGGAACATTCCTGGGCCTCAGATGATGACTGCAGCAAGAAATATTCCAGAAGAAATTCAGCCTCATTAAAAGCAGTGAATCAAATGTGTGTTGAGGGTTAAGTCAATAGAGTAATAAAGGGATGTGTCTGGCTGGTATCTAGCAAGATAGCTGAATGGCTGAAGCTTTTATTATTATTATTATTATTATTATTTTTCCCCCCAAAATGGTGCTCTACAGTCATAAATTCAGCTACACTTTCTGAATTCATATTATGTTACAGCCCAGTCTCTAATCATTGATGTAACAGTCTCCTTTGCAAAATAGGTCTGAGAGAAAACTAGAGGTTTTATAGTTATGCTTAGGAGTTTTCACAAGCTGCATTCATCACTGCAACAACCTAATATTTTATTATCTGTGATAACAATACACATCCTGCTTTCATTTCCCTTCTGGTTACTGGATTTAATCTTCACCTAAGGGAAATGAGAACAAATGAACTTGCCCTCAAATTTATTTTATCACTTGAATGCAGCAGATCTTAGCAAATTGTTTGGATCCACATCTCCAGACACCTCCTAAATGCCTCTTCTCCCATACTGTCAGACTAGGTTCTGCTCCTTCAAATCAGTGTTGCTGCCTCATATTTGGGTGTACTGCATTCTTTCTTCCCTAAAACTAAGTAGGACCCCTCTATATTATAACATCTGTTTATTGGACACAACAAGCAATTCAGAGATTACAGTTTTCTGTTTTTGCCTTTTCTTTATGGTTTTTAATCTCTCCATTAGGATGAAAAATGGCTACAGTATGCTGGTAGAAAAAAAAAAAAAGTCAACCAATCTGCTTAATAATTTACTCTTTGACTGGAATATAGCTCATCCAGCTTTTTCAGCCTAAGTTCAGACCCTGAGCATGACTCCTACTGTCAGGAAGCTGTCCTCATGACAGTCGTTTTTCTCATACATACATGTGGCTACCGCTCCAGAAGAGGTTAAGCCAGGAAGAAAGGAAGAGTCGACCGCTAGGTTTGTGTTTAAAGATGTATTAGGGGTAATATGAAAATTTTGGTGAAGCCCAAATTCAATCATTTGTTATTGAAAAGCAATCACATGCCATGTTCATGGAAAGCCCTGGACTGACAGCCCTGGAAAAAAATACAAGTCTTTACTCACAGAAAGGCAACATATTTGGCAGAAGGATTCTTTATAGCATCTCAGCAATGACCTAGAAATTTGTGAAAACATAATCTCCAAATCCACTCAATCACTAACCCTTTGACAGAGCTCCCCTACAAGGGTCTTAGGCAAGAGCTTTGGTGACATGGACACTTGAGAAGGGAAATTTTGGTGAATCATGGAACAAAATTGTTCTCTCACCTGGTTCAACTCACAGTTATCTTCTTTATCCCATCGCCCTTATGAATTTTTTTGCTGTCTTTCTGCTTGTGTTATTGAGAATGAAATAAAGATAAAAAAATCTCTTGAGTCTTCTGCTGCTTCACTTCTGCAGTGAAGCAGCTTCAGTATCATCACAAAAACAGCTAAATATACTGTCATAATTTGGTCTTACTGGTTAGGTCATTAAAATCCTAATGGAACCTTTATTCAATGTAAATAAATATTTTTATACTTAATGTCTAAAAATGGAGTAACTTGCATGCTTACAGGGTTTTGTGGCTTGTTTCATTTACAGTTGAGAGATTCTGGGAATTTTCATCTAAATGTCTCACAAGAACAAACCAAATGACTAGAATGATAAAGTTTCTTTGGTCATAAAATTGTATTTATTGCAGGAAAGTGTGTTGAGGAAAGGCTCTAAAATGCAGTTTTTATAGAATTCAGCTGTGCTCTGACTTTCTTTACTATTTTTTCATTACTTTTTGAAAAATGCATATAACCTTTTTTTTTTTTTTTGTGATTTTTGTCTTTTATGAAATCATTAATAGAAAGTGTTAGTTTCAAGGTTGCAAATATACTGCAAATGTCAGGTCATAAATCATGGAAAAGATACTCCAGGAAGCAATGTTAAGACACATGCAGAACAAGAAGGTGATCTGAGACAGCCAGCATGGCTTTCCCATGGACAAATTGTGCCTGACCAGTCTGGTGGCCTTCTGTGACGGGGTGACTGCATCAGTTGACAAGGGAAGACTGACCAATGACATCTACCTAGACTTCTATAAAGACTTTGATATGGTTCCACATGACATCCTGATCTCTAAATTCAAGAGATGGATTTGAAGGGTGGACCGTTCAGTGGATAAGGACTGGCTTGAAGGTCACACCCAGAGAGTGGTAGTCAATGGCTCCATGCCCAGGTGGAGGCTGGTGATGAGTGGTGTTCCTCAAGGGTCTGTCCTGGGACTGCCAGAGTATTGAGGCACTGAAATAGGTTGCCCAGAGAGGTTGTGGATGCCCCATCCCTGGAGGTGTTCAAGACCAGGTTGGATGAAGTCCTGGGCAACCTGATCTAGTGGGTGGCATCCCTGCCCATTGCAGGGGGGTTGGAGTTAGATGATCTTTAAGGTCCCTTCCAACCCAAGAAATTTTATGATTCTATGATAAATCTTGGCATATTTGGTCAGGAGGCAAAAAAAACAACAAAATGGTAACTGCTATTGTCATCTGTTTTTTAGAAAATAGTAGGACAAATTTCACAGAGACAGAAGATATCACAGATATGATCTTACCTTTGGGGAGAAAAGTATTATTTTGGAAAACTCCTAGCTAAGAATATTAAAATATGTAGGGACATTTTATTCAGGATGTTTCAGAAGGACTTCTGCATAATGGATATTATTGCTAGCTATAAAAACAAATCATAAAAATGCTTCTTTTCCTTCATCTCTCCTTATTACCTGCAGTGCAATCTACACTGCAATGTGCAGCTGGCTCAGGAGAAATGAGTTTTGGCGCTGGAAGCAAGCAAACAGAAGCTGAGATCTCAGTGCAGGCTTATTTCTTGGAGCAGTGTAAGCATATAAAAGCCTTGTTAAAAATAATTTGGTTTTGAAGCATTTAAGCCTTTACTGTTAGAACATTGTGAGGAAGGGCTGTTCATGAAAATGTTTTCTTTCATCAAGTTATATCTCTTCACAGAGTTGGGAAGCTTGGTGATCTTTAATTATTATTATATATATATATATATATATATATATATATATATATTTCTGAGCTGTGCCCTTGAATTTGATGTATATCTTCATATTCTATTATTTAACTGAAGCTAATTTTAATGTACATATATTACAGTCATACAGTGCTATGAATGTTCACTCATGTAACATCTTCAGGAGTAAACATGGCTATTAATTTGGTAACTTTTCTTGGTTCCAGGCACAGCCTCACAGAAGAAAATTTGACAGAAAGAAAAAATATCATCATCTGCCAGGGCTATTTATGTAAAATTGTAAAGAAGCAAGTTTAAAAATAGTTATGGAGAGAATAAAGGTATTTGACCTATTTGAAACAGACTTTCACCTTCTATAAGCCCCTGAGAAGACTGAAGAGAAACCTCAGAAAAGTGGGTTAAGCATAAAAAGATATTCTGAGAAATTCCTACCACAAAGGCAAAAGATTAATTTCACCTCTAATGCATATGTGCTATTAATTCACCTCAAACTGTTAATAAGGTGAGTTAGGGAAGTGTTCTACCAATAAGCAGGTCACAACAATGAATTTCAGATGTGGCAAAGCCCCCCAAAAAGAAGTTTATCTCTTCCCATGATGATATGGAAATGGGTTATAAAAGCGTCTAAAGGTGCCCTTTGCTTCCTCCTGAATTTTACCTCATTATCACAGCCTCAGATCTCTGCTCAGCCCAACTCCAGGCAGAAGATAGGTAAGAAAACAGCCTCAAGTAGAAATCTGGAGGAAATATGTTGCATAGATAGAATACAGTATTTATACTATATTTCTGAAAAGGCAACATAAGACTGGACAGAAATTTTATTTATGCTTTTCCTGTAACTAGTTGAAATACTATTACATTTGAAGATAATGAGGTCTCTGGTTAAACACCACCTCTAATGGTTTTAAATTATGTTTTCCTTTAAAAGGAAGGAGTATAATATTGGAAATAAGAGCAAAAACAAAAAGGTATTTAGTATACATTTTGAATCTGTGGCAAACTTAGGATGCCTTATTTTGGGTGCGACCAACTTTGATATTATTATAATTTTCCAGATTACTACAGTGACTTAATTATCATAGTAATTACTTACTTTTGCCATTTATTAATAATGAAATTATCCTTGCTAAGCATGGGAGGCCTGGTATGCTCTTTTGTAAAATAATTTTTGTACCTTACAATCTGTTTCAATTGTTTACAATAGACCATGTCATAAAATATGGACCATTTTTAGTGGGGGAATGCTCTTTGAAAGCCTTCCCCGCAAGGCAATACCGAAAAAAATTAGAAACTAAGTTTAATAGTGCCTACTGTCCATTCACTACTTTTCCCTTTTCTGCCTTTTTTCCCCTGTATTTCATATGAAGACAATACAGTCAAGACTAGTGATTTAGGACATTTTTGTCTGTCTTTAATTGCAATTTCCTTACACATCTGTCAGGGAATATTATGTGAGAGAAATAGAGGAATTCATTGCACCTGGCAAAGGCTTTCCAGCATCATTTAGAAGATATAATTGTACGTGACTTTTCCTGTGCATTAGGGATCTGCAGCCCTGTGGGTAGTTTTCCTGGAATAAATGCTGTCGGATTAGGTAGTCTATCCAATATGCAGTTTTGCTGAAAAAAAAATAAAATAAAAAGATTTTCTGCTTTATACTCTGTATAGAAAATGAACTGGTTTTGCTTGTTGTATTGCATTTCTTCCACTTGAGCACTGAAATAAAGCTAGTTTTTCTTTCTGAAGCATTTATTGTTACCTCTTTGACATAATGGGCTAAGGGGCAAGCGAAGTTAAAGCATCTGAGCTAAGCAAAGGTGACATTAACCAGTTTTAGTGAGAACAGCTTGTCAGACTGTATTAAGCTTTGCTTGGGTCCATCCAGGTTTCCAGCATGTTAATAAACATTGTTTAAAAGAAGGGAGCAAAATTTACTACAATAAAATATTCCTTTTTATTTTATTTTATTTTATTTTATTTTATTTTATTTATTTATTTATTGTCAGAGGATGGTACACTAAGTCAAAGACTTATTACTCGGGCAGTCCAGGTATTTATTTTGCATGAAAGACAGTGGAAAACACTGGCCTTAGCAAGAAACATCCCCTGCTCAAATTCTTCATTTTTTATTTTATTTTATTTTTTTCAACAAATTTGAACAGTAAATATGACAAAATGGTTAGAAAACTAAATTAGCTTTGCTGTCAGGATGCCTAAATCTCAGATTACCTGTTAAAACCATTCATGACAACACATTTTGCTTTTTAAACTCCTTGAACACATCACTTTCTGAAATATCTCTCTGTTCCCAAGATGGAGTTAGCTGATGTACTCTTCCTAATGTGTTTGAACAGTTAAACTAGCCTAAAGCACCAGAACTTAAATGCATTATAAATGAATCACTATGGATACAAGGTGTCTTGACGATCCTGAGTATTTGTCTTTGTATTACATTTTGGTATCTGTAGTATTTGCCAACCCAGCAGAAAAACAAGCTTCATAAAATTTGATTATTTTATTAGAGCACTCAAATTAAAAAGTTAAGGGGATGTTGAAATATAAGACAAATTGAAATAATAAAATTTGCCATCTGTCGGCTCTAACAGGTGATGTCTTCACAAAACCCTGAAGCAAAAGGAGGATTGACAGGTTGAATCCTGCAGCCTGTACCCAGGGCCGTATCTCCTGCCTTTGGTACAGAGGTCTTTTGCAGTTTCATTGCAAACACATCTGTCCCCCATGCATGAATGACTGAGGAAGACAGGAATGGGCCATGCAATCTTCCAGCTATCTTGCCTGCTGTGTGTTGACACTAGTGCCAAATGCCATCTGTCACATAAGCAATGTGTGGAGTTGATTTCAATAAGAAATGCAGTTAAAAGGCAATTTGATCTCCACTCTGACTTTGCATTTTCTTATTTAGAGCTTCCTATGAGTTCAGTGAGAGGTCTGGTTGAATGCTAATGAGGCAAGGATTGCAGGACTTGGCCCAAGATATCATAAAATTCAGATTGGAAAACTTCATCTACAATTGCTGTTGGCAAGGCAAAGACAGTTGTAGCTCCGTCTTCTTTCCTCCTACAACCACCTTGTTACTGTGGATCAATCCAGTATGCAGACCTCTGGTCATGTAACAAAATAGCTCTCATCTACCTGGGCAGCTTATTTTTCCACAGAAATCAGGACTGCATCATTTACTGCTTTGGAAATTAGTCCCTTAGAAGCCAAACCAACATCCACTAAAATTCATGGACTACCTCCAAGGGATTGCAGCAGATTTAGGTAAGAGATTTAAAGGTTTGTTCAGTCAACTGTATTCCCAGGGCCAGAAAGTAAATGGTGCTTACATCATATAGTACCTGTAGAACGTAATGACATTTTTACTGGATATTTGGTGGACTCACACTCCTTCAAGAAGGGGGAGTTTTGCTGAAAAGAAAGGCCTACAGGCTGTGGATGGGTGAGCCTTTTTGCAAATTCAAAACCTACACCGAGATGAGGGAATCCAAACTGATAACTAGATTTTCTTCACATCTAAGATCAAGCAGACATCACGAAGAGCAGCTTCAAATCCAGAATTTCTCATGCTATTCTTCAGATGATCCCAGAATTACAGCACCCAATATTTTCAGGCACGGTCTCTTACTATCAGGATTTTTACGATATTGAGCTAGGAGTATGCAGTATGACAGGATAGTGGTTGTTTCTGCTCTCTAACAGCTTTAAGCCAGCAGAAGTTGGTATTAATGTTTAATGACTTCTTTCAGGACCAGTTTTGTATTGCTCCTTATCTTTTCCTCAGTCCCTTCCAGACTATCTTCTGTTGAAACATCTGAAAACCCTCAGAGGTTATAACTCCATGTATACTTGAACATGTCAGCTACTTGTGCTGGTTTATACCACTCAATGTGATCTATGACGTCCCTTGCATTTTTGGAGCATTTATTCTCCAGAGTAAATGGGTGTGAAATCACAGATTAAGATAATTTACTCATGATCTAAGAAGAAGATCTCATGAAATGCAGCCGCTCCTTTTGGGGTGTGCTCTTGGCAGATATTCCAGAGTGAGGAGCACAGACGCAGAACTAACTACCAAGAAATGAGCTCCAATGCTCATGTTTTCCTGACTCTCTGGCTGTGGAAAGAAAATCTTCACTTCCACAGTAAAGGTCTGTGATTGCACTTTGTTCAGACTTAGCACCCTTCCCATGTAAAACAGCCTTTCTTTGGCTCCCCAGGAGAAACAAGGACTGTCTGAGCAAGTGAAACACAACAAAGAGGACAATAAGTGACTTCAGAGAGGAAGCAGAAAAAAGGATGGGAGAGAGGGAATATAGTCATTGTCATTTCTTAAATAGTTAATTGAACCCCATGAAGAATTCAAATACTTATCTGTGCCTGTTTTCAGTGTATCCCTTGGTGGTATCTTTGATCCTCTGCATCAGGAGGGAGTTGTTCTTCAGTAATATTTATTTTATATAGGGTCTATATATCATTATTTTGGTTACTGAAACCTGTTCCACTCTGCTGCATCTTTGCCAAATCACCCAAACTTTCATGCATATGACGCCTTCCTCTTGTTTCGCCCTGCAGAGCAAACCCATTGCCATCTTTCTTGCTTCACCATCTGCTTTTTGAGTATCAGCTCTATCGCCAGTATATGACCAAGAAGTTCAGAGAAGCTACTGAAGTATATATAAGGATTATGCTGGTTTACTGCTCAGTTGCCTCAAACGTGTTTTTAGTGGGACTTGTCCTTGTCCTTTATTATTTATTTACTCTATTTATTTATTGAAGAAACCAATTATATAATAAAGGATCTTCATGTTTTCTTTAGTTTAATGGTTTCCTTCCCCCATTATATTCTGTGAGGTTCCCACTCCATTAAAAAAAAAATAAAAAAGGCAGAAGCGTGATGTCCTTCATAAAAGTCAACAGGGAGAGACTGTCCAATTAAGACATCCCTTAGAGAAATTAAAACTGTCAGGAGTACTTTACAGGCAACTATGTTTTTGGAGAGTGACAGCTCCCCAGGTGATAAGTGGGCGATCACAGTTGGACTCAGCTCTAAACAGTGCTCGTGTTGCTGCTTTGGCATAGGCTCATTGTGGCCTCTGGTTCTGCACCTGCCCTTCATGTATCCCCATGGGAAGGGGAGGTTGTGCAAGTGCATGTCAAAACAGAGAGGGTGTTTAAAGATTAGGTTTTCTGCATATTAAATACCATCAGATCAGCAGCACATTTGGGAGTGCTTTCCTGGGACACCTCCAGTACTGCAAGTGCTCTAAATAGTTATTTGGTTGACTTCACAGAAGTTAGACCTCTCACTGCTTTGGATAAAGTGTACGGGCAACTTCACTTGACCCTATGTCTCCTGTTGTAGGAAAGCCATGTTCAGAAGGGGGTTCTAAATCCCTTTTCAGCAGCAGTGTTTTACATGTTTCAGGTGAGAGGAGTGTTAAGAGGATTGGTCTATGGAAGGGAATTCAGTCAGAGACAGAGCCAGGAGGGTTGTGGGGCACTGCTAACGACTACACGAGAGATGCTGGGAACAGTCCATGGGCTTCCCAGCACCTTAGCAAAGTCAAATTAAAAGGCTATGAGATATAATCACACAAAAGCAAGCCTATTAAGGTTAAAGCAGTGTGAAGAAAGAAGCAATCAATGCAGACACCAGAGGATTTAAATAACTTGTAGAGAAACCATTATTTGGTTTTAGTTATGTTTTGCACATAATCTACCAATCATAAACTATTTTACATTCCTATGCGGTCTTCTCTGAAGAAAACATTTTCTTATTTTTCTTTAAAGATGTTTTAAATTGTTACTTTCATTTTAAAACACTCTTTGTACAGGGAATAGCACCTTCATCTGCCAAGTGCTGATGTGTGCAAAGGACAAGTTTGCCTTTAGAGCATCCCATTCATGAGTACGGCACACAGGTATGGAGCCTTCAATGAAGTCACACACACCCCAGAGCTATACTTGAAGAATGAATCAGCTTAGCTGGCCACAGAGGCCACCAGGAAAGGCTTGAAGAAAGTATAATCAGGAACAAAACTTTGTCCTGCCCTGGCAAAGTGCTGAGATGCATGGTCATCTACTATTCGCTTGAGATCCATGTGGTACTTTGGTTTTGGCACCTGAATCTGTGCATCAACCTTCACCTCTTCCAAAATTAATCTTCGCTCTAGGAGTTTGGTCCTGTACTATCAAAAATCCTAAAAGCTATTTGTTAACCACTGTTCATTTTAAAAACAAATTTCAACTGTTATGCCTGCTGTAATAACTCATACTGGTGAACATTATTAGCCCAAATAGGAAATTTATTAAAAGCTGAACTATTTCCTAGCAAATAAATTATCTTTTCCAGGAAAAGGAAACTACCTAGTGATATATATCTCCTTCTGTAAAATTCTAATAGTGGAAGTTTTAAATGTTCATTAGATCATTGGATAACTGATTACAGATGACCTTTAACTTTGAACTCTGATGGATAAGCAATAAACAATTTCCTTTAAGTTGTGATTTGTGTTCAACCCATTTGCAACCTGGAAAAGTTTAAATTTCTTGATTAAAGTTATTTGTAACTAACAGTTTAGGCAACTGTAATCGTTGTATTTTTCTATCAATGCTAATTGCATTCTAGATGGCACTATTTTGCTGTGTTTAGCAAAGAGAGAACTGGTATCCTGCTTCTGTGCAAGCTGTTCAGTATGCACTGAATCATTAATGTGAAATACTGCACAGTTGGTTTGCAATTCATCTTAGAGATGAACTGTGGTGCCTTAATGGTCTTGAACTTTCAGTTTAAGAAAATAAATAATATAAATCCTTTGATGTAGGGCAGAAGGGAGGAACCAAAAATGTCCATTCCTGGCAGCGAGGTTATATAAAAAAAACTTCTCTGCTCGAAAATGCCTTCCTTCTGACTAGACATTACTTATTTCCTGACATCGTTTCTTGGAGTGGATTAATCTCCAATGGCCAAATGTTTTGCTCAACACAGAAGGTGTCAAGGAATTATCTGAGCACATACATCCCTTCCAAAAAAGAGGTGATGGCTCTGTCACTGAAAGTGGTCAATGTAACCTAAAAATGCCACACAAAGTTCTCAGGCTAAAGTGATAGCATAATAATATCAGATCAAATCTATCTATTTATTTATTTATTAAATATGAAATTAACACTTCTATATAATCAGGCTCTTGTTTGCCATGTGAGAGTCAAATTTCACAGCAATGGCAATTGATTTTATTTATTTATTTTTTTCCTTCTATTAGAACATTTTGGGCCAATGTATTGGAAAAACTCATGACCAACACATTAGTGGGGAGTTACAGTTAAATTTCTGTACAGGCCAAAAAAAAAAAAAAAAAAAAAAAAAAGGCCAGCATTTCACTATCTGCATAAAATATTTCTATATGTTGCTTCCTATTATTTGTGTCTGATTGCACCATTGATGATTGATCATTGATGATTAAAAAAACAAACAAACATAAAAACCTCACTGATTTCAACGGGATACAAAATTAAATTGAAAGTAATCTGTTTAATGTGTTGCAAGTCTCAAGAAAAGTATTTTTCTGTCTCAATCTGAAGACACAACACCAATATTTATATTCTTGGTGAAGTCTAACAGACTGTGACTGGGATATCAGCAAAACTTGCAGGGTCTCCTGGGAGACAGATTTGTAACGTGCTCCATAATATGAGAACAGGTTCATTTAATTAAATGAATAGAATGGTAAGTTTAAAAGATGTGAAAATATCTTTTTTTTTTTTTTTTTATATATATATATATATATATAGTTTAGTCCAGACTGTAAAATCCATTGCACAGAGTAATTAGGTCAAATATTATGGCTGGATATTTAAAGAGCATGGAACATAATCTGACAATTTACATTGCTGTGCAATGATAATCAGACACTGCCCTGATGGTCTCCAGGTTTCAAGAAAGACAATTTTGCTCCTTTGAGCTTCTCTGTGCACTTTGTGAGTTTTGATACAGTTATGAGGCCCAGTACAGAAGAAAGTCTCCAAGGTCAAAAGCAGAGTAACATTACTATTCCTAATGACTTCCAATGGGAGCCAGACACCAACCCCCTAGTGTTGACCCTGAATTTCTCCTCTTATGTTTTGACTATGACTAAGGCACATGAAATTGAAACCCTTATGAGAAATCCTGTGCTCTGCGGGAAAAAAAAATATGGAAGGGAGAAAATGCAAAATTTAAAGAGCATGGGAAAAGGAGCATGGGCTTCAGGCCAGAGTTTTCAGCCAGAATAGCCTAAGTAGGGATGAATAGTCTCCTTGGAATGCAAAGATGCAGTTGTAGGACAGGGTCCCTTCTAACACACAAGACAGGTCAGTGGCTGAGGAGGACATTCCTATAAAAGTGTTATTGTTGACTTTTTTGTTTCCATCTATAACAACATTACTCTGTTGGAAAGGTTTTGTTTGTTCTTAGTGTAAGAGAGTCAGTGTATAATGAGGGTGAAACACAAAATAGAGGTTGCTTTATGCTTCAAGCTGTCTAATGGAAATCAGAGCACAGGTGGGTTATAAAAATTTTCTAGGAGGAAAATTATGTAGAATGATTATGTAGAAAGATACCAGGAAACACTTTGCAAATCCAAGAAAAGAAGTAGCTACTTAGCACTTAGGCAACTAAAAAGAAAACTGAAATTGATGATAATGTCTGGATGTGGTTTTGGCTTTGTTGTGGGGTTTTGTTATGGAAGGATCTTTATTACAGCTGGAGGGTTTTTACTATTAATAACCATATCACAAAGATGGGGCCAGATGGGATTCCATGCAAAAGAGGTTTGACTACCCTATTCATAAAACCTTACAGTGATGGAGACTCCGTCTTAAGCCAGTTTGTATGAGTGCTTATGTCCTCTTCTTTGAAAGTGTTTCCCAGAGACTCACCATTGTCTCTATTACTGCAGGTGAAACCCAACGTATCTTCCTGTAGGAAACATGAATATGGAGAGAAGATTGCTCTGATCCTTTTTGTGTGAAGAGGACAGGAGGCAGTTTGGCTTCCATATACCAGGCTGAGTTTGCAGCCTCTCAAGTATAAAATCATCTGTTTCATTTTTAAATGCAGTGAAGCCAATTTACCATCATGCAGTCACATGGAATTCATTATGTCATTTTAAAATATCTCATTTCAGATTACAAGCATATCTGAAAAATGTGGCTGCTCTGTAACCAAACAATAAAAAAGCCCAAGCAAAAAAATATTTCAGAAATACAAAAAAAAAGATCTGAAAAGCTACGTTTTGAGACTTGTAACATACAGGAATTTTATGGCCTGGAGTTCACTGCAGCAGGAAACTATCTGGAAAAGACATTGCAATTGTGGAATTTTCTCTATTAACTTTTCAAATTGCTGTGACAAGATATGCAAGCTTAAAAAGGGAAGGTCTCAAGCTGTCAGTGTAAAGAAATATTTATATGCACACCTCATGGGTATTTGAATAAAATAGGAAATAATTCTGCGATATTAGAGATGTGCTGAGAAAGTTCTCCTCTCTTTTAATTGCTGGTATTTTCTGCTCCACCCACCTATTAAGTTTCCATATCACTGTAGCATGCACAGCTCTTTCTTTCCACTCATTCAGCTATAATCTATACAAACATCTAGATGATGGGATCTTTCAAAGGAGACCTCTTATTTTTGTAACAAGAAACCTGACCAGTCAGTTCCTACAGGACATAGACTAACTTCTTTCTCACGGTCAAATCGAAACCCTTTTGTGACGTACTGGAAAATGAGACTATTCATACAGCACCATGTCACCAACTGTTCACAGCAAATGAGACAGGCAGGCACCTCTCCTGCCAGCTACTAACACCCTGTTTACTCTCCTCAGCTCTGCCTGGAGCTGGCAATTCTTATAACATCTTTCAGAGAATAAGGCCAGAAAGGATCATTGTGATTTAATAGGGTAAATATTTCATAAGTGAGAAAGTGATTTAGTTGCCTCTGCCAAGTTGAAAATCCTGATAGTAACTATGAGTAAGTTGGTTAAGTCAGGATAAAGTGCTGCATTTAGGTAGCATTCAGATACTGTTTTTAGCATGTTCTTAGATGTTCATTAGTAAAGACAGAGCTAGATGCTGGCACAGACCTGGCACTTTTGGGTCTGCAGCTAGTTTGCAGGCTGGCATATGGCAATGTACCAAGGCCTCAAGGTTGAGATTAGATCTCTACACTTTGTGCTGATTGCCTAGGGAATGAGACAGCACAGCTTGGAGGAAGGGGGGGGAGAAGCTGGACTGTATTATGAGAAAAGACAGAAAAATCCCAAACAGCCAGCCCTAGCACGGAGCTAATTGCTGTGAGAGCTCCTGCCATAAAGTGACTGACAGCCTAAGTCCATCTGTGTGGAGCAGTGTCTATCTAGTCCATGAGATGGCTCCATCCAGCACAGTGTTTTACCTGAGGAGAAGCACGATTAGACATATGCATTGACCTTTATGTATACCATTCACTGTGCAAAGACCAGACTTAGACTTACAGGTCTCCATATGTCAGTAGCAGGGGCAAACAGCCTCTTCCAGAAGCTTAAAGTACTGTGCAATGGAGGACCCAAGAGTGTGCTGAGCATCAGGAAGCTGAACCCTACTAGTTCATGCTCACTAACTGCACAATAAACACCAGAGAAGACTGGGAACTGGTTTTGTGAATCTGGAGTCACAGCACTTGTTGAGAACTAATACCATATTTCCATGACCTTCTTCAGCTGGCACAGCCACAAAGAAGGGATCCCATTTGTCTCTTCCTCCTTTGCCTTCTCAGTCCTTCGTGCCATAGTCCCTCTTTCCACAGGCCACCACAGGCACTCATGAAGGATCATGAGTTTGTAAGGACAGTGAGATAGATGAGTTGGAGATCAGATCAGCAGGGAAAAAAAGGAAATATGCGGACAGAACTGCAGGGCAAGGCATAAGGGGTAGATAAGACCCTTTCATTATGTATTGGGTTTAAGTGGCAATGATTTCATAGCAAGGGGGCTGCAGGAGTGGCCTCTGTGGGAAGAGCCCAGCAGCTGCCCCTTGTCAGGGAAAAGCCAGGTTCAGCCAGTTCCAAAATGGAACAGAGCTGAGACCCTGAGAGGCACTGGGTGAGCCTCTGTGAGATCAGATTTAAGAAAGGGAAAATCCTGCTGTACAACAGCAGCTGGGAGAGGGAGGGGTGAGAAGCAGCCCTGCAGCCCCAAGGCCAGTGCAGCAGGAGGGCAGGAGGTGCTCCAGGCACGCAGCAGCACTTCCCCTGAGGCCCATGGAGAGCCCCTGCAGGAGCAGGCTGTACCCCTGCAGCCCATGGGTCCCACATGGAGCAGATCTCCACGCTGCAGCCCATGGAGGAGCCCCCGGTGGAGCAGGGGGATGTGGCCTGGAGGAGGCTGCGGCCCATGGAGAGCCCCCGCAGGAGCAGGCCCCGGGCCGGAGCTGCAGCCCATGGAGAGGAGCCCACGCATGAGCAGGGGGTCTGGGGGGAGCTGCCACCCGTGAGGGACCCGTGCTGGAGCAGTTTGCTCCTGGGGGATGGACCCCGTGGGACGGAGCCGTGTGGGAGCAGTTCCTGAAGAGCTGCTGCCTGTGAGCAGCCCCCGCAGGCTCAGTTCGGGAAGGACGGCATCCCGTGGGAGGGACCCCACGGGGAGCAGGGGCCATCAGAGTGGGACTGTGAGGGAGCAGAGGTGAAGCGTCAGGGACTGACCGCAGGCCCATTCCCTATTCCCTTGTGCTGCTCGGGGGGAGGAGGTAGAAATAAGGGGTGGGGGGTGGGGGGGGGAGGGGACGGGGTTAGTTTGCTTTTATTTTCTCACTGCTGAGTGTTCTCCCTGTCCTTATCTCAACCCTTGAGCCCTTTCCGTTGCATTTTCTCCCCCTTTCTCCTTTGAGCAGGGGGAGCAAGAGAGCGGTTGTGGTGGAGGTCAGCTTCCCAGCAGGGTAAAACCACCACCACATAAGGGAAAGGCAAGACCCTTCACTTGGCAGAGCAGTGGCTTGTCCCTTCTTCAGCTGCTGAGACACGGAGGATGTAGACATTATGGACCACTGGCTACGTGCTGTGAAATCCAGTCAGTCTAAAACACAGGGCTGTAACGCCTCCTCTTCTGCCTGAGTTCCCAATGAAAAGGGTCATTGTATGTTACCCATAGCTTGAATATCTGCCCACACACATCCAATAATTTTGGGGGGAACCGCTCACTTTTTGCTGGTTACTGCTTTCTACTCGTCACCTCATCCCCATACCTCATGAAGAACAGACCCCAGATGAAATCCTGCCCTTATGACAGTGCAGTTTTGTTTCTCCAGGAGACAGCTTGACTCACCTGCCAAAAATAGAGCCCTTGTTGGTAGAACTGACTGCCTCCAGTCATCACATCGCATAGAAAAAATGATGTCTAGCTAATGAAACCCAGGGGCTGACTGTGAACACTATTCACAAAATATTTTATTTTGAAATATGAAAAAGGACTTGTTCTATTTACTAATTCTTAGTTTGTATTATAAAGATATTGATGTGTTTTGACATGTTTTCGGTAATCTCACTTATATGACTGATATTTAAAATTTAAACCACTTAAGATATTTTTTTCCTTAAAAATAAAAAACATAGCAATCAAAAATGAAATAAAATATTTGAAAACAGTCAAAACATCTAAAATTGTTTAGATATTTTTGATCATCATAATTTTCAAAGTTTTTATTTATTTATTTTTAAATTATGATAAATTAATGTCTGCATTATTTTTCCCCTCCTTTCTTTGCACTACAGGAAAACTAGTTATTTTGACGAACTCAGCTGGAAAACCTGTGGCTTCTTTTTTAAAGAGAAGCTAACTTCAGCAGGCCTGTAATTTCCAACTCAAGTTTCTTACATGTTGTCTGCAATTTTCTCTTGACCACAATAGTGATCTTTGCATCATTAGAGCAGTTGGAAGCCTGGAGAAGAGAAGGCTGTAGATAACTTATCCTTTTCTTTCCAGGTTTTCAGCCATTTAAGGCTGCATTGCTTTCAGCCTGCCTTTCCTTCCTACTATTCCGTATAACAGTCCTGAACAATCAGAACGATCAGAAGGGACTTGGGAATTAATTGTGTTCCTTAATTGTGTATAAGTCTGTTGTAAAAAAATACATACTCTGCAGTTCCTTGTGTCATTTAAGGGAAACTGCCCCGATCCCTGAATGGGATGACTGATTCCCATTCAGTATGCATTACCCCACTTTCATTTGAGTACTATCACATTACTCAGTCTACAGCAGTTATTTTGGAAAGGTGTGAGGCACATAGCCATTGTCATACTATGTGAATAACCTGAAAAAAGAGAGCTTTTTTTTTTTTTTTTTTTTTTTTTTTTTTTTTTTGATTTATCTCCCAACTCTGTCACTTAGTCTCACAAAAGATACTACCTCTCCTCACAAATCATACTTTGCTCATTGGAGCACTACATGGCATACTTAATTATTGTAAGCACAGTGGGGATGCTGGATTAAAAAGCCTACACACATTTGAGGCAGGATTAATGTCTTTGCATAACAGCAGAAACTGATGTAACTTCCATGCTGCTAAGAAGCAAATTTGCAATAGAAATAATGCCAATTTATTGCCAAAAACTTTGAATGTCTGCTCGGTTGGAGGAAACATCCTGCTTTGTACATTTTTCTTCAAGGTTCTGGAGTCTTGTAGAAAAATCACACGATAATTGGCTTTTCAGACTCATGTCCTAAAGAAATGAAACTTTATATATTCCTGCAGTCTGTTGATTGGTCTCTCACCTTCTCCCTAACTTTTGAATCTGCTAGATGATTTCAACCAAATTTCAGAGAAGGCTAAAGTTCAGAAAGATATTATGTTCCTAGAGCTGTGCAGAAATTGGGAGCTGAGTAGAATAGAAAGATTTAAATTAATGCTCACAGAGACAGAGTCAAATGACTCAGGCATTATCCACAGTGCCTGGCAGTAGTCCACTGAGGCATGAGCAGGTAGATACAATCTGCATCCTGTGACTGTATTTGCTACAGTCTGGTGCAGCCCCCCAACTAAGCCATGGAAATGGGAGGTAGAATTATTAAACCCATCCTGGAGCAGGATGGGTTTAGGGGACAGAGGACACAGGTCTTTTAGCAAATTGAGTTTGTCTGTTCTGCTCCTCTGTTTCCAAAACAGATTTTTCTTTGTCTTTTTTGAGATGTTTGTCTGTAGACAACCAGTGAATTTTACTGGTTGTAATATGTAATATATAATATGAATAATTAAAATTCCATCCTTGGAATGGAAACCTCTCAAGACTGAACTGGGTAAAACACTGAGCAAACTTACCTGATCCCATAGCTGACCCTGCTTCGAGCAGCAGCTGGGGCTAATCCTCCTGAGGTCCATTCCAATCTGATTCATCCTGTGACCCTATGAAGACAGAAGTTTGCCTTGCTGTTTTGCCAAGAACAGAGTAGAGCTGTGGGTATAGATAGGTTTGATTAGCCTAGTTTTAAACATCTGTCAACTACCTTTCAAAAAGCCTTTAAGGTTTTTCAATATGAAAGAAGGCATTGCTAATGCTTAATATTTACAGTGTGCTAATAACCAGAAAGGCTAGCCAAGGTCAGAGGCAAAACAAAGAATGAAGGTAATTTAGTGACTAAGTCATTAACCTACAACACAGGAAATTAGAGTTTATTAGAGCCTTCTCATATGAGTTTATACAAGTAACAGTGGAAGGGATTCATCTCACGTAATTTTAGCCTTCCAGAAGTAAACTAGCTAATTTAATCTAGCTCGTTAAATTCCTTCATGGGTCAAGAGAGAAACAAAGAGCTCAAAGCCAGTTGCTGCAGCATGTTCTGCTGGTGTGGACTCTTTCTTTCCCTCTGCAGAGAAAGGAGGAGAGATAATAGCATTCCTAGTTTCAGAGGGGGTTATGCAGATAAATCCATCCCAAACTGCAAGATGCTCAGAGTCTGTCTGTGTACCTTTGATAAATCTAATAACTAAATCAACTAATCTGGTTGTTGCACTACTAAATAGCAGGAAGTGATGATGGTTAAAAAAAAAAAGTGTTGAGGGCAACAGGGTGCATATGCATGTGACTGTGGTGCATATGCTAGAAGAAGACAATAGTTTCTCATAATTTTATGTCTCGATCAGCAAATAAAATATCCAAACACACAATGGTATCGTGTCTTTAAAGATAAATTTTGTTGAAAGAGATTCTTTTCACTTTTGAAGTCTTTTCTTCCTTCTGGCAAACCCATTCATCCTTACTCCCCAGGCAGCCAGAAATAAGCAACTGAATACAAGATAAACAGAAAGGTGATCCAGTTTGAGGAATTAAAAACAACCTTCCTCCTCTCCTCCCCAGAAAACGCACACACATAAAATAACCCGAATAAAGCTGGTTTCTATTTACCAATGTTCACAGCTGACTGCCCCTTTTGGGAAGGAGGTGAACATAATCAGAGAAGAAGAAGTGTGGGAAATGAGGAAGATTAAGTTAATGGTGTAAACTTCCTTGCTGTCCGGCTGGTGTGAGTGTTGCAAGTGAGAAGAAATTCTGCTGAGAATTTCTAAAGCAGCACCTAGGTTTCATTAACTTTCTCCATGGAGCTCTGACAGCTTAGAAAACCCAGCATCTACCAAGCTTTGCCATGTTCCCAGGTAACTTGTTCTCGAACTACTCGCATCACTGGAAAGTCAGCTGCCATAAAATAAGAGGGGCACTTTCATTTAATCCAAGTCCTGGTGTGAAAAGCACCGAGGTATTCTTTGAAGTGCTGAGGCTTAGCAATGGTAAACCTCAGCCTACTTCAACACATGCTAATCTTCTAACAGGCAGCACAGCACTTGATAGGCATGAGGAAGGATTTATTCACAGATCTCTCCCCTAGTAGTCTGTAGGTGCACAGACATTTTGAAAAATATATCATGAAAGTGATTCTCTTTCAAATCTTAAATAGAAGAAGAAGGAGAATTCTCAGAAAAAAAAAAAAAAATCCAAAACAAAATGGGAAGCAAAAGCATTGTCCCATTTTCTTTACATGTAATTGGTAGTCAGGTGTTTTTACTGCACCAGAGTACTCTGAGTACTCTGGGGGTTTCCTACAGACAATTTAATGCTGGATTTAGGTCTTCCCATTTCATTTGAGCTGTTTGCCATTTTTAGGAGCCTAAAGATTTTTATTTTATTTTATTTTATTTTAATTTTATTTAATTTAATTTTATTATTTTTTTACTTTTGAGAAGAGGACTAAACTAAAGCAGTCGCACCTTTTTGTCAATGTAATGCGATTGTTTATAAGAGCATCCTCAAAGTTGTGCTTCTCCGAACGCAGTAGAAGCAGACTGTAGGAAATTTCCTCACTCAGAAGTGCTGCAGATACATGGAGTAGGAAGCCAGATGAGGAGCCTGTGCCAATACAGCATCATGGGGGGAAATACTGTCATTCTGTCTGCACAGAAGATAAGAGGAGAGAAAATTGGCATAAGCATGGAAGATATTGTAAAGAAAAGTCCTAGAAATGATTCAGGAGTAGAGAAGGAGGTTACATCTATTTCTGGAGACTATGTCTATTCTGGTTTTGTAGGTAGAAACCAGGGACTGGGAAAGAATCCCAGCCCCAAACAGTGCAGACTAGCTTGCATCCACACTGCATAGAACACGGTCGATGTCTTCTCTTAGCCCCTGTGTGACACCTTTTGTCTTGAAGTATAGTTATCATGTGTCATGGTGCTTTTTTCCACTTTGAAGTTCACTGAAATAATGAATTGATGCTTTACATGATTTCACAGCCTGGCACTGAGGCCATACATTGGAGCCAAAACTGCAAAACAAATTCATACTGCTCAGAGCATCCACCAGAAAAAGTTGTCCTGTCAGGTATGCCTTGTTAAAAGCAGCCTGCTGGACCACTGCTGCTAGGGGTCTGGAATTGGAGCAGCCTGCATGTGGTTTAGATGGTCTGTAAATATAGTTTTTCAGTAGGTAGAAAGATAACTTGTGATGCTTTGCTCAAGGTTTTTTTATGCACTGGAATTTAGATTCACCAGACCAACACCACTGTGGGTGTTTAAGGTATTCTTCACTTCGGGAGGCTTTGTGCAAATTACATAGTGAACATTTCCTAGATGTCATTAACAACACAGGGAGCAAAATGAACTTGGGAAAATCAAATTAACGAAGTCTATTTTGTCTTTATTAAATACAGCTAAGTTACACTAGAGCCTAGGAAGGTGATGAGTTAAATAACCTGGTCAAAAGAGAAAGACTTAAAATATCTTTCTTGAAGGCTTTTCTTCCCTAAAAATACTCTTCAGGTATTCAGAGATCGACCTCACTCTTCTTCAAAACTGTTTTGTTACTCTGATGACTATGTAGACTGTGATGTGCTTAGACTCCTGGGAGTGCAGATACAGTTACAACAATTGCTCATAATTTTGATGAGCCATTAAAGGTAATGTAATGTTTTGTAATCTGTAAGTGGGAAATTAATGACACCCAAAAGCTGCTGCAACAACAGATGTTCAGATCCAGTGTTAAGTCTTCGTGTGTTCACATGCCTTGAGTTTTTTTTTAATATTATTTAAGAGAACTATTAAAGTGGAAGCATTTTTCAGAGATAGCATTATTTGTTTAAACATTTTCAAGAGGCAATTTTTTTTTTTTTTAGATTTAAAATTTTACAAATGAAAATTTTGTTAGATAATGCATATATTTACATCTACATTCATATACACATATTTTTATCTATATGTATATATAATATCTATATACATATATATATATATATATAAAGCATGTATTGATTTTCCACCCTAAAATCCCATAAATGATACTGTATTGGATGCAGTGACGATGAGGTACAGCATCAATTGGTAGCCAGGTTTGAATCTGTGAATATCATGATGTATTATTATTTGATTGTTAAATTAATTAATAGAATAAAATGTTCTTAAGAGGAAGAAGCATTTCTGAGTTGTCTTAGTGCAATGTTAGCTAACTATAACTAGTCTGTTCTCACATGTTCCAGAGATGCAACATATGCCTCAGAGACTAATTATCACTACTAATTGAGTAATGATTTCTGGAGCTTCATGGCCATTCTTGTTTAAATGACACTGCAAGTTGATTACAATGTGTAATGGTAAAGCAGGGGAGGAACTTATCCAAATAAACCCAGCCCAGTGATATATTGTGAAGGTGTATAAGAAAGGGTCACGTAACCAATTAAGATTTTATAGGGCAAAAAAGATCTTAGCATTAAATTAGTATTATCACATTTTGACTGAAATAAATGAGTAGTTCAGGGGTATTATGGATGTCTGTTAAATTCCTGCAGAACATAACTGAGATAAAATAGATGCAGCTGACCAAATCCAGACTTGTACATAAGAAGTGTGTTCCCCCAGTCAATAAACATTTTTACATAGAGTTCTTATGGAAAAACAATACCTGTTTTCATGCAAAGCGTCTTCCTTGGTGAAGAAACAGGTGAAGCTATAATTGGCTAGGACAAAGTAGAAAAATGTGCCCAGCTATGCATGTCTCTACTGATATTTTTAAATAGATTTTTCTTTCATAAAATGTATATAATTTCCATGGCTGTTGTGAAGATTGTAAATTTTGATCCCATAAAAATTCACTAAGGATTGTTCCACTGAGTAACTGTACATGTTCTCTAATCCTAAAATAATCTAGTTTTGCTTGTGGGTGGGAGAGTCGGGAAACTTCTGTGGATTCATAAATCCATAAAGTGCTTTCTGTAAGTAGGCAGCATCAATCACTAAGATGTCAGGCCAAAATTAGTTCTCTAAATTACCTTCCAAGTCAATGAGTATCAATAGGCACCCACATGTTTTGAGTCAACTACCTATAAGAGAGACTAAACTTTTACTCAGCTAAAATCAACTGAATCTAGGCTTGGAATCTCAAATCTTGATTTACAGGTATTTCAACATATTCCAATGGGTTTTACAGCAGTTTAAACAAAAACAAATTAAAAGGAAAATACACTTTAGAAATAGCCTTGCACACACTGATAAGAACTAGACTTTTCCCAAGAACTTCACTTCGAGTTGGATGAAAATGACTACCTCATGGAGTTTTAATTATCAGTAGCTCTCATTAGTAGGTTGTGGAGCTCCTATGGTGTGGGCTTCCCTGGTGTAGGATATAAATTCTTCCAGATTTACAGTCTATGGCTTTATTCACTAGCAACAACACCCTTGAAAATTGTTCCCTCTCTCTGCATAAAACATTTCAAGGTTTCTGAATTTTTTCCTACAGTTAGAATTGAATTTAATTTTGATACTTAGGGTGTGTTTGTAATAAAAAACAAACATATATTTTTTAGGTAATCATTTTGAAAAAAAAAAAGAGGTAAAAAAAAAAACAACAAAAGCACTGTCTTGGAGATAAGTGTTCTGCTTAGTTGCTCTCTCTCTCTCTCTTTTTTTTTTTTTTTTTTTTTAAAAAAAAAGACATGCTGTTTTTATTGATATATAAATAATATTTTGGTTTATTTTCCAATTACAAAACTCAAATTATCCATTTAAGTTTAAAGGAACATATTTTATTGTTCTGTGGAAAAACTGTTGTTATATATTTGCACTGTCAAATTAGAGAAGTGCATGTTAGTTTTCTTTGTTTTCTTGTCAAAGTACTTTATATTAGCTTATAACATATTTTTATTATTCCATAAAATAAATAAATATATATATGTATGTTTTATTTATCTGTATTTGTGTCTTTACTTCAATCAACATGATCATTTGAAATATGATGGCATATTATTTTTTTCCTCAACAATGTCAGCTTCATGAAGCCCTTTGGCAACTTGGTAAGAAACCATAAAAACCAGACTTGCAGAAGTATATAGGAGAACCAAAATATATTATTGCAAAAAGATGTCTTAAGAGGGAGAAATATGCAAGTTTTTCAAAATCATTTTTATGGTAGAAGTTCAATTAGTTGATTTTCTGACCAACATTTTTGCAGCTGACCCCTCCTTCCTTCCTTCCTTCCTTCCTTCCTTCCTTCCTTCCTTCCTTCCTTCCTTCCTTCCTTCCTTCCTTCCTTCCTATATAAGCCTAGGTGAATTCTGCAAGGACAGCAAATATGGAAATACGGTATGGAGTATTCAAATGAACTTATCACTTTCTTAGTAGAGGTAGGACCTCGGTACATATGAAGTGCACCAGAACAGAACAGCAAGAATTATTAGTGTACTTGTCCAAGCAGATCATTTTTGGATTGGTTTTTGAAGCTTCCTTATAGAGTTGGACCTCCATTCTCTGCTCCACTAGCAGGCAATTCAGTCTTTCCTGACATTTAGCATTTTTACTGCAGTTTACAAAATTTGGGGCTGAAGAACTGGGATTACAACTGTGCACTCCCTTGGTGATGGGTTAGTACAGAGATAGCCAGATATTCCTGAAGAGAAGAACGTCTCTCTTCTTTCTTAAGCATGACAGAATCATGGAGCGGTTTCACTACTCATGGAGTAGTTTTCCAAAGGCCACCTACAAACACAGCTAATTGAAGTCACATTCTAGATCCTGTGTAGTCAATTGACAGGTATTCCCTTCCAAATACAGTTGCTTGCAAATGCAATTAAAATAATCCATTAATACTACACTGCAAGGAGTACTTGTGCTCTGCTCTACTGATGCATACTTATTAGACACAGTGCATGCACGGTGTTTCCAAGTGGTAATGAGGATACTCTTCGAGTAGTCATGACTTTTTAATAGACCTGTGAGATTGGGTTCATTTCACCTAATTTTGGTACCCAAACGTTCTCAGTTGTGGTCTAGGCTCCTCTATTAAGAGAGATCTGACAGAAATTAACATGCAAGTAAGGATTCCAGCTGCAGTCACCTTGAAGCCAGCACAAAGGTAATTATTTCTATTTTGATCCCTATTCTGTAATATTTCCTGAGCGGGAATCTGTCACAGCAGTAGGAATTAATTTCCTTCTATGTTAGCCTTCTGAAAGCTAGAGAGCACCAAGTGATGGGATTCAGCTCTGAATGCAGATATTTAAATCTAAAGGGCAGATTCATTTGCCTAAATGTAACCATCCAATAGCATGTGGGGTACACACGGAACCCACTCAGATCTTGGCTGCTTATTTTAGATGCCTAAGTAGAATATCTCCAACTACAGCCTCATAAGGATGGGACAGAGGAATTATGAAAGACCTCTATTTTTCTGGAGTGGATGGACAGAAAAGGCATCCCAGTTGCCTAAGGTGTGACAAGAAACAATAATTCACCAGCTGAGTCTTATCAGCTGTGATCCAGATACAGCTCCGGTAGCAAACACAGTGCAGTCATTTTCTTAAAAGTAAGGACCTTGTGCAGTGTCATTTTAGGACCTTTAGGGTATTGCACCTTACTTTCAGCTATTCCAAATGACCTCAGAGATATATCTTCATGGGGTTGGCAGTACATAAGATCTGCCTGAATTAGTAGGTGGAAACCAGATAGGATACCTATCATGGAATGAGGTGCTTCTGTCCCAGCAACTGCACCTATGTCCAGACCTCCATTAGCCATAATGGGAACTTTGAAACGTACCTCTCAAGTAAATACTTGTGTTTAAACAGATGCATTCAGAGATCTCAAAGAGACATTCACCTGAGTCTAATTAGTAGTATATGAAAAAAAAAAAAAAAAAAAAAAAAAAAAAGTAGTCTCTTTACACTCAGTGAAAAATACTAAAATCTCCAAAAATAAGATTAATCCCAGGACCAAATTTAGAGAAAGAAGCTGAAGAAGGTGTTCTCTGGAGGCCAGTTATTCTAAAGTTGTCATTTTTGTTTTGCTTGTTTTTTTGTTTTTTTGTTTTTTTTTTTTGCTTTTTTTTTAAACCCAGTGTGTAAGAAAGAGTTTGCAGGACCTTAAAATGGAAGGAAGGAAGGAAGGAAGGAAGG